>NC_068361.1:26721898-26751898 GCF_020536995.1 Dreissena polymorpha
TTTATAGGTTTTGGTCATGATGGTAAACACGTTTGCAAAATATGAAAGCAATATGTCAAAGGACATTGAAAATATTTGGGGTAGTACGCAAACTTTAACATTTGCACGTAAAAGGACATTGGAACGGGAACGGACACCGGAACGTTAACGCCGTCACCGGCGGAGTAGGATAGCTCCGCTATATATATTTCATATACAATAGTCGAGCTAATAAAATGGTGTAAATAAGTTAAACAGATGTATGCTTGTTTTCCAAATCAATATATAAAATATAAAATTAATTTAAGCAAATATATTTTATATACCAATATGGCTTTAACTAACATTATGACATTTCAATATAAGTGCACCTGGAGCGCATTGAAGCGTGTTTAAAACTGTCCTCATTTAAATATCTTCATCGTATAGGTTGACATATTATTAAAAATGTTTCGCTAAGATAAAAATGTTTTGAAACAACACCAAGCACAATACATTGAAAAACAGACTAGTTAATAATTGTGTATGATTCGAGATCACGGAACATTCTTTAATTAGCTTTTAGTATGTTAATTATTACATCTCTAAATGGTTAGTTATCAATAATAAAACTAGTTTAATAAATCGCATGTTATTATAACGAAACATACTTCTCGTTGAACAGTGATCGATATTGAACACAAAATATTTTGATTTTTGTTTCCAAGCACCCAAAAAAGGAATGCATAAAATAAACACTAGTCTTGCAGCTTAGATTACTATGGCCTTTTGCGTTTGCCATTTGCCACGGAAATATGCTAAAGATGTTGGCGCAGAACAGACAAATCCTTCCAGAAGCTCAATCTTTGGCTATTATATAGCGAAACTAACTTATCAAAAGGCTAACTAAAATATATTTACCAGCACAGAAAAAACACGTTTGAAATGTTTTCTTTTACAGATTTACCTTGTGTGACACCATAACAACTTTGCAAACCATTGGTATAGATGGCACAAGCCAGCTTGTTTTTCTGCTATTGCACGGTTTTAATATAAATAAATGAACACTATTTTTTTTTGTTTAGTGTAGAATTTCATTCGTTTGCAACAGTGTTATGAAGCGTACACATATTCATTAGAAGGTGTCTTGTGGCAGTTCTATACATACAGAATAGCGAGTCATACTTGTGGCAGTGCTATACATACAGAATAGCGAGTCATACTTGTGACAGTGCTATACATACAGAATAGCGAGTCATACTTGTGGCAGTGCTATACATACAGAATAGCGAGTCATACTTGTGGCAGTGCTATACATACAGAATAGCGAGTCATACTTTTTATTGCAACTGTAATCAATAGCAGATACACAGCCGTGAATATGTGAGTCACAGCTTCATCATTACACAACGATAGGAGTGTTATGATACTAAAAAGCTTTCGAGACATTGGCGAACGTAAAGTTAATTAAAATAATAACACACTTGTATCAGGAAAAAACAATGGGCAACGGTAATGATCCAGAGTACTGCTGAAAATTTGGGCCAACATTAACCAACCCATTCTTAGACTTAAGTCTAAAAATGAAGAAATTCTTTAAATAAGAATATTCAAGAATTATTTAAATTTGATTTAAACTAAGCATTAACCACCTCTGTCTACATCATTATTCTTGTAGAACATTTTGTTGATTACATACTCACAAGTGGTAGCCTGTATATTTTTAAACGTTGAAAGTAGTTTTCGTGTCTTTAAGTATATTCTGAATTCTTAAGTCTAAGCATGTGTTTGTTTATTAAGTGCTCTGGACAAATCTTTAAATCGGATCAGACGTAACATCATTGAACACTTTGCTAAAATGTGGTGATAAACACGAACTTTAAAGTGGACACACATTGTTCATTTGCGATGAAATACTTAAAAGTAATATAAATATTCGACGTATATGTGTCGCGTTCTGAGAAAACTGGGCATAATGCATGTGCGTAAAGTGTCGTCCCAGATTAGCCTGTGCAATTCGCACACGCTAATCAGGGACGACACTTTCCGCTTTTATGGCATTTGTCGTTTAAAGGAAGATCCTTCTTACCGAAAATCTTGTTTAGGCGGAAATGGTCTACCCGGATTCGCCTGTGTTTAAAAAAAAACAACACTTCCATTGATTGAGAAAATGTGCATGCAATATCCCGAAAAGGATAAGCGAGTTTTGCAAACATGTTTGCCTTTTAACATAAAATGATTGAGAAGCGGATCTAGAAATTGCGAGCATTACTAAGGTGGTCGTGTTTAAACACAAATCAACTTTACTTACATTATATTTCTCTGCCCATCTCTTTTTATTAAAAAAAAGCATTTTTTCTGTTATAATAATAACAAAAAACTAACCAAAACGAATTCAACTAACTAAATCTTACTTTGCATAGTAATTTTTCGTTTCGAATCTATGTGTGACCATTTTAGGAAATTAAACGCATCCATTCGAAAAACATGTAGTCCGTAAAAATCATACGAAAAAGCAGTGTAACAACAACAACAAATATCGCTATATTTAAATTCTATTAGCGTACCAAATGTTAGTTGTCTAAATGAAAAAGGAAGTTTTATAAATATGATTATAAAATAGAAAATTAACATCCTCGTTTATATTTTTTGTGGAATGTCAATGTTTTGGCCGATGTGTTTTAATTATTAAACAATAGAGAAAATAGAGAAAAAGGTGCACAACAAATAAAGCGATTACTCAGAACTGATACCTTATTTGGTTCACGATATGTATGCGCTAAACAACATTGGCTATACATAACGCTGAACAGATTTTTAACATTAACTGTAATCAGCTTTCCAGAATATCTTCGAGTATGGATGTAGTTGGAAAGATACTTCATTAATGAGCATTAAGGTACTTACTGTTAATACTATTTCGTTAGAATTATCATATAAGGACGGAATACAGCATTTTTGTGCGAGACTTTAATGTGCAAACTGTCTATATTATAAACGAATGAATTGAATCTGATCGATATTTTGATCTAATAGTTAATATGTGTGGTTAATGCATTAAATACGAAATTGTGCAATCAGTTTCAAGCACCATATGACTAAAGTAACGTCACTCTTTAGAAACAATATACGCGTTATATATTAAATAAATACTATTGATTTGTCGTTCGTACAATAGCTACATGCAAGTACCATCAGGTGTTAAAAAATATTAACATACAAAACAATTAAACTGAAACAAAACAACAAGAAGTAAAAATAATATTTGATAATGACAAATCACAAGAGTTTAATTTATTGAAAGAAGATATCAGTATTAAATCCAATTTTTACTGAAATCAAAGTCAATAATCAAATTAAAATTCTAACGCAATATTGACACAAAAATAGCGTTCAGATATTTGGAAAAGTACTTACAATTAATAGAAATAAAAAATCACATCAAAAAGCGCCAGAATGGTTTGATAATAATTTTATAACTGCAAAATGCATGGTTTGAAAATAATTTATAACTGCAAAATGCAACTTCCATAACGCAAAAAATAACTTTAATAAGAATAAGTCCACCTCAAACAGACAACAATTTGTACATTATAGAACAAAATATAACGCTATTCGAAGAAAAGCAAAATATAGACATGTTGGCCCCGTTTCATAAACGTTCGTACGCACGGTTTCTTACGTAAGTATACTTACGAAGTCCGTAAGAAAATTCAAGCGTTTCACAAAAAAATACTTTCGCAACCACCTGCTACGAATTCGTAAGTTCCAACGTTAAAGTTACGCATGGTCTAGGCTGTCGTAGCGTTCGCAAATATGGCCGCCTTAGCTATTTCACGTCTTCACAAATTTTCCAAAATTAAAAAAAAAGATTTTAAGCGCATTTTCGACAAAAGAAGCGTGACTTTTCTCTTGAAACTGACAAAATCGGTAAATTGTAATAAATTTATCTTTCTGAAGTACATTATAGAGAGCACAGTTGTTTCCCTTGTTTGCCAAATCGCGACGATAAAACAAGGTCAAATGTAAACAAAGTTGAATGGATTTTTGTTTTAAATTACCTCTGGCCATGCTTTGTACTACGGGATAAGCATTGTGTAAATACAGAAGAGAGGATTGTTACAGAAGTAAATTGTATATGAAAGTTTAATTAGATCTATGTCAAACTGGAATGTATGAAGCAAACTGGAAATTGGAATACATGGTCATGGATGATGCAAGACACTTGCATGTTTATTGGATCAACCACTTTTGGCACTAACGACTTAACAGAGTGTAACAAAATCAATGAGTTTCCTTCTAGGATTGAATTTACTGGAAGGTTATCTTTGATTCTGTTTGATGCGTCACTGAATTATTGTAAATGGAATGTCCAAAACAGGAGAAGCAGAACAAAGGTTTTCCCTTTGTAAATAAGGTAATTTTTTTATTATTTCATTTACAAAATTGTATTGTTTGGGAAGTATTAAATGTTTGGATCTGGATACATAGAAGATACCAAAACATTATCTGGCTTTTACTCAACTGTGGACATCTCTTGAGTCTGTTTCCTGGGTAGAACTAGTACATACATGCCAGACAGCTAATGATAATAATCCAAATTATGATATCACAACTAAACATCTTTTTACCATATTTATAAAGGCTTCAAAATCATGTTTCAAATGAACAACAATAATAGATTTTTAGTTATTAGTTGATATCCAAGCGGAAACAAACTTGTTTGATTTTCGGTGATAATTTTCAATGTTCGATGAACGATGTGTTTGATTCAGATCAACTTTTTTTGCCAACTGGTCTGCAAGTATCTTAAAGAAGGTAAATATATGTTTTGTTCCCTATAAAAATAGACCTTTAGTTAACATGCATAGATTGCTTTACCAACATCCAACTGAAATATTTTTGGAAATGGTTATTATTTTCAGAAAAAAAACCTACTAAATTCAGTTTAAAAAACAACAATCTCTTTAATTATGACTAGTGTATTTATATTGTTTTATAATTTATGGCATAATTGAAAAGTACATCCATGTGACTATTTTGAGTGAATTTAGTTTTCAAAATGTAGAAAAATAACAATGGTATCATTTAAATAAATTGGTTGCCATGGAAGCAAATGTACTACACAACACAAAATTGTATATTTTCATATGTTATTATTTTTATTTGAACAAGTCAGTGCATTTTAATCTTACAAAAATTACATTTACTTATAATAAGTAACTCAAAAAAGTAATTAAATGTTAGAAAACATAAAAATCTCAGAATTGCTTTTCATAATTTGAGATACAATAAAGAAGGGCTTTGCACGTTTTAGGGCCTTATTGTTTAACAAGTACTTACCCGTAATCTCATTTACTATTGAAATGGTATTAGGCATTCCATTGATCACAAAACTAAGAATAAAGATCAAAAGGAATTGTGCACAGATAGTAAAACTGACCATTTTCCAAATTTAAGGGACAGATACAAAATAAAAAAGAATACATGTACTGTAAATCAGGGAGCAAAGTGCCACTAATGATGTAGACTCAAACTGAAAATACAGCTTTTTTATGAGTATTCATCATGTGTAATGGATACAATTAAACAGGGTGATGATTGGATAATTTTTAATGATTCTGTTTTTTCTGTTATATTTTGTTATTTCACATGGGTCACATATATCAAGTATAAAATGAATGCTTAAATATAAAATTCAAGATGGCCGAGTGTTATAGGTTAAATAATTTAAGGACCCCCATGGATACCAATATTTTTCTGGTGTTTTTATCTCTTCTAAAATTCTATTTTGAGGTTAAAATCTAGCAATTTAAGGCTTCTACTGACATACTTTAAAAAAAATGCCTGAATCTGTGAACAATTCCCTTTAAGGTTAAAACCCTTTGGATGTCAGCTTATGTTTTTTTTATTACCATTACATTCAACATAAAAAAACATAGTTAAGGTGTTAAATAGGTCAAACACTAAATAAAATGCATCACTTAAACACTGATTTCTCTTAAGTTTATACAATTATTTCTATAATAAAACTGTGTTTGTGTTTAAAAATAATTCTAAATTATTTTAGTTTTACACTTCAAATAAAATTCCAGCATGTACATGAAAATGTTTTCTAATTATAATAATTCAGGTTTGAATTTCCATTGTTAGAATAAATATTCACAGATGTTCTCCATTAAAACAGTACATTGTGATCTTAATCTCCAACCAGCTGTAGCACTTTATGTCCACATAGTGAAGAGACATACACAGTTACAGCAAATTCTTTGACTGAGTCCACATCAACATTTCTGTAAATAAAAAAGTACCAGTGCAAAAAATCAAAAATGTAATCCTACTAATGTATCTTAAAATAATTTGGAATAACACAAAACTGACAGTCATGGTTGAAACTCTTATGGCTGGTAATCATCAGGATACACCAAACTTTAGCATGTACAAGTTTCTTTAATCATTAAGATATGTTATGAAATCTTTATCTCAAATGGATTCCCTTCACATCGGAATTCTTAATTTAAACTTGTCAATAAAATTAACTTAACATTTAAACTTTTTTTTTTTTTACTTTTGTAGTGTTCCGATGCATATGTTTTAGTAAAACCAAAGTTACAAAGAATCCTTTAAAGGAGTAAGAATTATAACAGTCACTATATGCAAAACATAAGTTCTTACAAGCAGTTAAACAATCTGTTGCCAAAGTGATCATCCCTTCTTTCACCCGCCAGGATGCATCTGTGCAAGTAGTTGGGTCCTTTCCCTGGTGATTCATATAATTCATGAAGTATCTGTTCACCTAAAACACAAACTTCTTTAATAACAAATATCCATAATTAAATTTAAACACGGTATTAAATTACAAAAAATGACTGACATGCATGATTTTATGAAAAAAATAATACTGTTTAACTCACATAATTAGATAGAATTTCATTTTTTTAGCAGGATTGTAGTATATTTACCCGACATATGAAACATAAAAATCTTACTTTTTACAAAATATTTTTTAAATCAGAAAATATGTCTTACCAAAGCAGAATTATACTTTTATTGAATTTAATTTATTATTGTCCAAATTACAACACACAAAGTAAATAACAGCTTATCTTAAGAGGATTTTGTCAATTGTTTAGTCTTATCTCAACAGAAGGGACTGTTAAATAATAAATAGAAATTTAAACATTACTTAAAAGTTTAACAGATGTAAATGACTTTTTTTATTCATGTTACATGTAAGTTTTGACAAAAATAGCTCAAACTTACACATATCTTTAATAATATTACAATCTGACATATAAACAAAGTAAGTATTAAACCTTTAATGCCATACCATCTCAATTTAAAACAATAACACACCTGCAAATTTAGCCAGTATTAATTTAACTTCCAAAACAAAACATTTGCTGTCAATGTTAAAGGGACTTGTTCACACTCTATCAAAATGAGAATGTTTCAACTTTTTGTCACATATTTAAGAAATAAATGAACAATATACATCAGTGTGCGAAATAACACTAATGCCGCAGACTTTTACTGAAAATACACTTTCGTTTACTAAAAATCATCGTTAGAAATTGATAAAATTATAAAGCGTCTCATACGCGAAACAATTTTAAATTTTTGATTTCTTGTGTCATCGTTATATTTTGTAACAACACGCAGATGGTTTTACAAAGTATAAAATAAATGTCAACCCATGTGAAGACGGTTTGTCAGGTCCGCACATAATGTAGTTGTAAAGACTCAATGACGACCAGAACATGAACTCTGAATTACACAAACCCACATGTGAAGACGGATTGCTGAGCGGTTTCGGCGCTTGGCTTTTACTACATGGGTCAGTGGTTCGAGCCCCGGTGTGATAAACTTTTTTTTCTGTTTGTTTTCCTTTTACTTTTATTCTTGTTTTTATATTGGAGCTATAATTTGTTACATTACAAAGATTGCTTACATAAAGTATAAATAGTACACCTGAGCGTACTATATCAGTACGGACAGCCAAGTGGTTGGTGCTAGACTTTTACTCCAGGTGTCAGTGGTTCAAGCCCTGGTGTGGATTACATTTTTTTCTTTCTTTAATTTTATCATTGGTTTATACTGGACTGGAACTATTTAGTTCCGATGTTTACATTTATCAATTAAAAGCATTTCATGACTACCTTCAAAACATGCCAAACTTTGTGAACAAGTCCCTTTAGCAAAGGCGATTTTTACCATGGTGTCATGTAGATTCGTCATCTTACCTAATGCGGAATATCAACTCCTTAATTTAGAAATCCTCCATGTCAATCAATAGCAGTTTGTTCCATTGTTAATCAGCGCAAATCTATCCAACTTTGACAGTAAATTTCAACATCATTGTTACTCTACGCTCGTTTAACCCCAATGAGTATTTCAATTTCAACAACAAAGCAATTGTTACACTCAACAAACTTTAAAAACGCTGTTTACATTATAAGCGATAACTTCGCGAGGGGCCAGTGCCTTTTTCGTCTGAACTAGTTACCAAGATCACAAGTTATATATGTTTCAGTTCACCTGAATGAATTTCAACTAATCAAGTGCAGTTATTTAACGTCACACAAAAACACGTTTAGCGTCATAAAACGTCGACCTCATTTGAAAGCATTTCTGCTGACGACTTTACATTTATTTATTTTAAAAGAGAAAAATAAATGTATACATAACAATTAGTTTTATTGCTTTTCTACTAGTTCTCGTAGTGTTTATTATAATCTGACAGATGGCGCCAAATGTTAGTTTTCCGTCTTTTAAAACCTTCAATTAAAGAGCGCAGACTGGTTTTACGTTAGTAAGATTCGTAAGAATTCTTAAGTCTGCGAACGCGTTTATGAAACGTTCGTAGGAATTGGCGTAAGAACGTCCGTACGTAAAAATCGCAGAATTCTTACGAAAAACTTAAGAATTGTTTATGAAACGGGGCCAATATGAATGAAAGCACGCGGTTATATAACATTGCAAAAACACAACCACAAAACTTTTTGGAAAACACTTAAAAATGCTATAAACCTTATAACAAAATTATAGATCAAGCACACATGAACGAAATGTGTAATCATTTAAATGACTTAATCGGAAACGTTCCATGTGTTAATATAGATATTGAAATAAATTCTCAGAATTTAAAAAGACCACAAACCGAAAATGACCATCTGGATTCACCAATTACAGAGTCAGAAATATATCAGGCAGTGTTTAAACAATATAATGGCAAATCTATTGAACCTGATAATAGTTCAGCTGAAATAGTTACAGCAGCATATAATTCTATTAAACCGTACCTCACAACTATTTTCAACATCATTTTTGATACTGCACAATATCCTGAGAGCTGGGGAATAGGTTACATCACACCAATATTTAATTAATTAATAATACTGAAAATCAATATTAGCAAAACAAAAGTTTTCATTTTTGAAAAAGTAACCGACAAACAAATTTTAACTTTACCCTATATGGTGAAACATTAGAAATCGTCACATCATTCAAATACTTAGGTGTAACCTTATTTAAAAACGGAAGCTGGTATAAAACGATAAAATCAATAGCAGAACACGGTAATAGAGCGCTTCATCGACTTTATTCTGTTGTAAACCAATATGAGTTCAAAACTAAAGAAAAATTAAATCTTTTGATAAATTAGTGACCCCGGTTCTTCAATATTCTGCTGAAATCTGGAAAAGAATTAGAGACTATTCATACAAAGTTTTTAAGAAAAATGTTATGTGTCAAGAAATCAACAAATGTATCAGCACTGTATGGCGAATTAGGACGATACCCCTTATCTATCATTCGAAAATTGCATATAAATTGCATTTAAATATTGGTTTAAAATAGTAGCATGTACAAATGATAGCCTTATAAAAATAGCATATACATTACTGTTTAATGACGCAAATCAAAACATAACGCACAACAAAAGAAATTGGGCTTATCATATCAAATCAATACTAGAGCAGCTAGGTTTAAGTTATGTTTGGACTGAACAAGAAACCCTGACAGAAAAATCTGAACAGACAAACACTTACAATCTAATTAAAAAACGTTTATTTGATCATTAAAAACAGCACTGGTACAGTGAAATCAATAATTCGTCAAAACTAAATACATATTGTCGCTTCAAGAATACGTTTAATACATACGGAATATTACGCTAGTCAATTGTTCCAAGAGTTTGTATCACTCGATTGGCTTGTGTGATGACGAATCGCACGAGAGGCGGAGCCTCGAGTGTGATGCGAAACAGCACAAGCCACGAGAGTGATACAAACACTTGGAACAATTGACTAGCGTAATATTCCTTTTATTATATACAACAACTATATACAACTATATACAACGAAAACAGTTAACAAATGTTTTTTTTACTTTAACAAAACTGACAAAACAATGACTAAAACGGTACGCCATAGTTTATTTAAGACGCGTATGAATACAGTTTATGTAAATTAACGTGTAAACATTCGAACCGGGAAAACACAGGTTTAAAATTTTTATAACAATTAAGTTGACAACTTTAATCCGATGTTTATATCAAAAACGTTTAAACGATATGCACTTCCACTTCTATCTTCCATGTCTTTATCGAAACTTAGTTTAAACCACACTATTTTATTGTATTCCTATCGAAATATACATTTATGCATGATAAACACACACTCCAAAATACGTTTTTAACACATAGTTTACTGTTAAAAAACACCACGTCCGACATGTCCTGACAGAGTTTTGATGAAACTATTGTGTTTTGTCACAGAAATGACGTCACACGATGTACTACGTAATATATTTCGCAATATAAAATATTTATATTTTCGGGGCGTGTAATGTGACGTCATTAAATGGGTCGAAGTAGTCCGGCTAGTATGGTAATACGGAATTGGAAACAGCGAGTAGCGTAATACGGGATTTTTTATTTCAACGATTGATACAACCTGTATTTTGTTAAAAGCATTAAACAGGTATATAATAAAGAACAATGTCTTGACATGATTACAACGCAACGAAAAAAAAAAGCACTTACTCAATTTAGCCTATCAGCACACAGATTAGAAATAGAACGAGGTCGATACCACAACATTGCTCGGGATAACAGAAATGTAAATTTTGTAATCTTAATGTCGTAGAAAGCGAATATCATCTCTTATTAATATGCCAAATATACAAAGATATCAGAAAAACATATTTAAAATCATATTATCAAGCATGGCCAACATTAAATAAGTTCGATATGTTAATAAGAATACAAAATCAAAATGAAATAATTAATCTTTCGAAATATATATACAATGCAAATTGTTTAAGGAACAATTTTGACACAAATTAATTCATCTTAAGTATATTATTTATCTCAGAATAGATCTAAAACGGTGTATTCTTGATCTCATTATTTTTGTTTGCAATTGTCGTATCAAGTTTAAATGGAAATATCATATGTTATAACTCACTCAAATCTTTATTATTATTTATCTCATAATTTGTATTAGAAACTGTTATTATCGATGTTTAATTTAAGGAATATATAATATGTAATGAATCAGTCAACTCTTTGTTAACTTCTACCATTACTTAATTGTATAATAATTATCATCCATGTCACCACACTTGTGTATTTTTGCATTTGGCTTAGAAGCAATTGTAATGCTTAATAGCTAATAAATGTTGTTGTTGTTGTTGTTGTTAATCGTATTTACATACTGTTAATTGATAAAAGAGGATTCATTTTGTATGTAGTTGACAACATTTCATAAACAGAGGTGTAGCCAACACGTACATATAACGTGTGTGAATATAAGCAAATGAAGTAAATACAATAGTTTTTTGTACCAATCAATCTGTGTGTTTTTAACAGCTTTCGCTTCGTTAAAATAAAATTAATATTGTTATTCTCGCTCTGCTTCATATAAACAATACAATCCACTAAATATCGAAGGCAGCAAGCGCAATTAATAGAAATACTTTAATTAAATTTCGATATATTCAGGACCAGCACAAAGCGCAGAAAAGTAAAATACCGTTAAAATAATTAACAACTAGCAATTTTTATTAAAGTAACTATATCTATAGAATTTAAGATGTTATTTTATGAATTATAGCATTCTTCTTATGAAGATATGCACACTGGCAGATTTATATATCTTTTTTTCTACACGGATATAAACGGATCAAGATATACGATCAAGAATAATTTGCACTCAGTAAATTGGTAATTTTGCAAACAGTGTAAAACACATTCGCAGAAAACTTGTGTTGACGTGTGATATCAATCATGTTGCTAGGAAAAATACATAAATAAGGAAATGCATCGGAGAAGGGTGCATTTAAAATTAACACTAGATATACATAACATACCTGCTTTTTCATTAATAAAGATTAAGATAAAATAAGTAATTTTATCCTCTTATTCATAACGCGAGTTAATCAAACAATTTAAACAAAGCACACGTGTGTTTGTTGAAATCAAAGTGAATATCGTTTATAAATAACCCGCCGTTATATTAATAATAGTTATAATAATAATAATAATAATAATAATAATAATAATAATAATAATAATAATAATAATTATTATTATTATTATTATTATTATTATTATTATTATTATTATAATAACAAAAACAGCATTTATTTATGTTGTGAATCATCAACTTCCACATTAAAAAAATAACAACCACAGAAACATAAACAAACATTAAAAAGTGTTAATGATTTGTTACTACATTGAATTTAAGTTAGTATTTCCTGATATAACATAAGATCTAAGGTGAGTTTGCAAATCAAACGTTGTATTTTTTCTTCATATGTGTTGACGGAATGCTCCCTTGACCCCTTACATCACTCATATTCTAATATTTATGTATCATCGTTTTATGTCACATGTACTTTAAACATTCGTATTAGCTTTTGGACATATGTCATCAGTTTTGCATACGGGGGATCTAACGATTTGATAGTAACGTCAATATACAGCGTCCACCTGTTAATTTACCTCCACACGATAAGTCAAATTTGTTTAAACTATTAGTTAATGTAACTGCATGCACAGAAAGGGGTGCAACGTTGACATTTCTATCGAAGTTTAAACACCCGGAAAGGTCGGACTAACAAACACAAAGTACTTAACTTAAACATAAAATAGTTGTATTACTTTCTTAATGAAATGTTAGTTGACAGTTGCGTTTTGTATTTACATCATTATATCAATAATTTCTTGAGCGGGTGTTAAACATATATTTGCTTATAGCCAACAATATATTACTTCATATTTTTTCAATCTGCTTGATGTCTATGCTTCCTCAATTCTGAGTTATGGAAGCGATGTATGGGCATTTACAACGGTTGAAAAGATTGATCGAGCCCAACGCAAATTCTGTCATTGGCTTTTAAACATAAAAGCTCCTGCATATTTAAATGCTTTTTATGCCGAAGTATGTAGATACCCAATGTATATATGTCGATATTTACGAGTAGTTTAATATTTTGCTAAATTGTTCAGCGAGAAATCCTACAACTTTATTTTAACCGAAACTTTAAAATAGTTGTCTTGATTTATTAATAACATTTTATTAATGGTATCTGTTCAAATTATCGAACTAAAGCGGCTTAAGTTTTGATAGATTGATTGATCTGTTGTTGTTATATAACCGATACATTTCGTCTTAGCCATTGTCAGTTTTACGGTACCTGTAGAAAATAATTTAACCCACCGTACTTTTTTTGCATAATTTCAATATTGTTAAGTTTAGCATTCACAGGGACTAAATGTGCCCATTGTCAGGAATCGTGTTTGCATGTCCCATATTCAGATTTAAAAAAATATCCTTTGAAAGATCATAGGATATATAGTTTAAACGGGTTGTCATCCATCGAGTCTGTTGTAATTTGCAGAAATATCTATGCAAACATTGATTTAATATATTAACAAAAACACCAACAACAATGGTCCCGTTTCAGTCAAGTTCAAGACTATATGAACCAGTTTGTGTTTGTTACAATAACATTACCACATGCAATTGTCTACACAAAACAATATACACGCATTAATATGGTGCCACAGGAGCAATATTTGCAATAAAAAACGTGCACTTAAATTTCTTTGTTTATGTTGAGCGGTATAATTTGTGTCAGTTAATTATGTTTATAGACTAACATGGTGTTAACAGCGTTCTATAGATTTCCCGCATAGACACCAAGTACTGATTAAAGTACCGGCAAACGGACTCGAGAGCGTTTGAAACAAACCTTATGCTATCTATGCAATCGAGGTAAAATAAAATGGTTTACAATAATTGATGTACAAGCTCCTTACAATATTTAACAGTTATATACTTTGAAATAACGAATGAGAGCATTAACGTAATATCTGTTTGTGTGTGTTTTAATTATCCTACGAACTTATATAATATGAAACATGAATTTCGATGTCATGCTTCTGCAGCAAGTTAATAATCAACATTTATGTCATAATCCACATTATAAACATTAATTAATACTATATTTGTCTCATTTGTCACCACTCACACACTATGCTTTTTTTTAACGCGAAATGTTTGAACACAATAATGCTTCTGTTGTTTGTGTTTAACTTTATATCAACAGCTGGACTAACTATATGGTGCTCTTCAATTGGCAGGTTTTATCGCACTTTATGCTGAAAGCATTATGCTACTAAATTTAACCTACGCGATGCTTTCAATAAGGTGCATATACATGTACATAAACAATTAGAGATATACAGACAGATTTACTGCTCTTCCGTCGACTTCTGTCACAACATGGATCGGTAGAGATTTTATTACCATAAACATATTAAACATTTTAGTCCAATTCAAATAACAATTCATTTAAAAAAGAATAAAATGCGATTAAAGTCAATAACAATAGCATATATTTATAACGCACGCAATCCCCATGTTTGAAAAGTGAATGGGTGGACGTTTGCTTCATTAACAACATAAATATAAGCCGATGTTAACGAAATTGTACATTAGAAAGAAGACAAGATTGTTATTGGAGCCATAACAAAGAACATTTCACAAATACAAATGGCCGAAATATAAGATATAGTCGGAAACCTTTAAACTATTCAGCACATTAAAGGACCAGTTTCACATATTTACAAATTTGACAATTATCCAATCACAAAATAAAACAAAATTGTACGAAACAGTGAAATAGACTGATCAATTTATAAATGCCCTATACATACATTTAAAACATATGTACATACTAACCTTATTTTTTAAACAGGGCAATTTTTATATTAGCGCGATTTTATGATTACCGGATAGTGTAATACGAAATTGAATGAAAGTCAAGAAAAAGAGGCATACGAAGAACAACAAAACATCTGTTTTATAAAATTCACATACTATTCCTTTGTTTATTAAAAAAATCAATAATATACTTAAGATATGAACACTGTCCTCTGTTATGTACACATGTATTCCATACGACCCACTGAGACTATGTTTGTTTTTGTTATTAATTCGAGTTAATCTGTCAGCGACATTTTGATCGTTGTGAATATCATTGAAGCTAAATAATTGAATTAATGGTACCTTACACATACAATAACTGTATTTTATGATATTCGTGCGTTAGTTAGCAATTGACATCATATACTTTACTACTTTTGCATGCATTACTTTATTGGTTACATATCTAACACCTAAAATCATTAGGGTCATTTGCATGCTATGTTTTATTTAACCAATATTTTATTGCATAATATTTGTTTCATTAAAGCGTATTATAACATTTAAACATGCGTTATATACTGATTACAGAGTGTGTATAGTGTTAAGATAAAATACAGATTATTTTGCAAATCATTCAAAATTTGGATATTTTAATAACTGCATTCACATTTTCATTCAGAGTAAGGGTTCAGCAGCGGGATTATTAAAACAAATTCAAGCCATAGCGAGAATTGCATATAGAACCAAACATCTTGTCAATCTGTCGATTCAAAAATCAGTTACCACACGCATAATAAACGTGTACATGAAAATGCGACTCTTAGGGAATTTTTTTTATATTGAATGCAAAATTGTGAATGGAAAACAAGAGACGTAAACAACGTAGTGACTGGTATTGAATTTAAAAGCTCCGGGTTGACTGTATTGTCACATTTTTAAAAGTTGCCATTTGTTAAAGTAATTAGTATATTATTGATGTTTTGTTTATTTAATGTTATGAGTGTTGGGTAAAACATGCTATTCAATTAAAAACTATGACAACTGTTGACACTTAACTATTCTTGTATTAAAGTCATTTTAATAATGCGGAAGTTCTTTTAAGAGAAATTTTAATAGTCGGTTTATTAGCGAATTGTGTTATAGATTAAATTTGAAATATGTATTATTTAAAAAAATATGTTCGAAAGTGTGAGATTGTGACGTACTTTAGGGGGGGGGGGGGTCCAAGATTTTGTGACAGTTCCATTGTAGTGAACGGGTTTATTTTGACATCTATGAAATAGTTTCGTTCTGGTTAAGTGTTAATTGCTACATAATGTCACAGCAAATGCAAACACACGGATCAAAACCGTGCTTTGTCATTTTCTCAGTCCGCACAGCTTGCTTGTTGTCATATAAGTTTTGTTTATATACTCATTGAATCACGTAAACTTTCTTAGCTATACCAACTATTCTTTATTACAATTGAATTACTTAATTGTAAACTTACAATGCTCATAAGAATGGTCGAAAACATTTTCAAAATAAACGTGTTTCTTGACTGAATAACTTTTTGAAAATGGTTGGCACATAATAAGTGTGCCATAATATTTGTTTAAGGTGTTAGTATATTGCTTTAATGTTGATCTGGAATTTTACAAATTAAGAGAACAGACACGTCCTAGGCGAAAAGACTTGCCTCTTTTCACTTGATTACCTAATTTTCACCAAATTAGTCGGACGCAAGTGATAATATAATCCACAGGTTTCTCGATTGACTATGCCTGAATATAGCCCAATCATAAGCAAAAGTAATGTTGTCGAATTAACATACCTGAATATTTCTAATCAAAATATTGTATAATGTTTTTTAAACTTACACACATTATTCCAACTGATAAACTGTTACATTTGAATTAGTATGATTTGTATAATTTGTATATGTTGCCAGGAATTTACAAGGATATACGCCATACAGGGTTTATGCAAATGTCAAACCATAAAAGCTATTTTGATATGCAGCCGCTTAAATCGTTTTTGAAGTAAGCACAGTTTCAATACAATAATGTTTGTACCTACACTCAACATAATAAATTAAGCATACTGTATTGGTTTGCAAATGCTTTTAATTACATTAAAACATAAATGATTGATACGACTTCAAAGTAGACAATGCATGCATTCAAAATCTTATTGCTATTTATGTTAGCCATTTACTAAGGTGGTGATGCCAAATCCGACATTAAATATCTGTATAATGCCACAAAACAAAGTGCACATATTGGTACACATGCTTAGAAACATTTCGCCGGACGTTGCTCCTGTTAATAATACACGTACAACTAAATTGGCTACATCATCTGACTAGATTAAATGTCACCTGCTGCTATTGATGGTGTTGATTAAACATCGGACCATGTATTGGTAGATTGCTTTTGGTGCTGTCTCATTTTATTAATTTATCATTGCTTCGACACCGCTTAAAAACGTATATTTAAACAGAAAATAACAGGCAGTACTGAATAAAGAACATTTTATTTACTCGGCACGAAAACTTTAACCACACACGATGACTTGCGGTTTTGGTTTTCATAGTCTTATTTAAGTCACTGTTCTTTTTTACATTCTGTCTTGGATTTTTGTTTATAACATCATTTTCTCTTTGTCTATCACTTAATTAAAAACTAACAATTTGTCCAGCCTTATTTGTACCCAGACCTACATGGTCTGTCAGTAGTTATAATTATTCAATGCCTTTAAATTAAGATTTTAAAATTCACAGAGTGTGTGCATTTGTTAATGTATAATGTACGCATTATAGGCGGTGACGACACTCTCATCATGTTCATGTTTTGAATTATCTAATGTATGCTATATCATGTATGTATCGGGAATTAAAATGATTGTCTGCTTCGGATGTCCTGATGACATTTTTTAGAGTATTTAATCCCCAATAAAAATCTATTTTTATCAACCGTTTGAAGCTCAAGTATCGGTGGAGACATGACAAGTAAAACCCTATTACATGCTAAACGCGACATATATTCCATTATTTGGTTTCAAATTGATTTAAATTGTGCTTTTACAACTAAATAATTGTAACGTTTTGTTAACAAAATGCATAATCACCGTAAAGAGATGGCAATTAAAAAAAACGTTATAAATATTAATTTAACAATACTTTTTTTAAAGTGGGCCAAAATGCTTTATTATTTATACATACAACATATTATCAAATACGCGTTATACAAGATACAAGATACAAGAAACTTTATTTAAAGTCGGTTTTTATAAACAGTTAACATTAGCTATTAAAGCTATTTTCCGAAAAAAACAAAGTCTTAACAACAACATAAAACAAACACCTAGATAAAAAGAAATGCAGATTATCGCATATAATTTAAAGACATATAAAAATGATTGCTAAAAAACAAAATCCTTATTAAAAGTAATTGTCCAGAGTATTTAAATAGATACATAAGACTTTTTAAAATATATACTTATGCATACTAATATATGTACACAGACATGCAGAATAAAAAACACATGGAAATTCACTGTCAGTTTTGCAGGGCAATACTGGATGTATAGTGACATACACCAGAGTTGATCTGTTAAAAACTTCAATAAGAGAGAAACTATTTTAAGAAACTGAACCGGGAAAAACTGGCGCAAAAACCTACGGTTAAACTATTTATAGAAAACACCTATCACTTTATAACAGATCTGTGGTAACTGACTGACAATGCATTAATGCGGACAAGGAATGTTTACACTGGAAAATGAAATCAAAGCATATGATAATAGCATGCATGGGCTGCAACATAAAGGAGCAAAGTTAGCATTTACAAAGCATTAAGAACAGAGGGAGCATTTACAACTGGGACCACACCAAGTCCTGATCAGTCTCACAAACTCTTTGTAGTTTTCCGCGCAGCGATTAGTGTTTGGGAGGCTGTTCCAATCCTGGGCGGCCTCGAAACTGAAGCTTTTCCTGCCGTATGATTCTGTTCGAATACGGGGGACTTCATCTGTGTTACTGTATCGGCAAGAATATGATGAGTGTTTAATTTTCATGAGGTTGTGTAAGTATGGTGGAGATAATTTGAATATGATTCTATATGCTTCTATTGCCATAGTTCTTAATCTGCTTTGCCCTATCAAGCAAGGTTTCATAGCTAGAGGAGAAATCATTAAAAGTGATTGTTAAAGCCCTGTGTTGAAGTTTCTCCAGTTTATCAGAGTTTGTGTTGGAGCAGAAGTGCCAGACTAGCGGGCAAAAACTAAAGTTAGATCTTATAAATGACTTGTATATTAAGATTTTATTATCAGATGTAAGAAATTTGCTGAGTCTTTGTATATCACTCACGTGTGTATATCACTCACATTAGAACAATCATTATTTAAAAAAATTGTCGTATTGCGTCGCTTTTCAAATTTAATTGCTCGCTTTAAGGCTCTTTGATCACGTATACGTTATAACGTTTCGTCGTTTTCTAGGACATACAAGCATTAAAAAAACTGTTGTGTTTATTCATCTTTTCAACAATACGTTACCTGTTCAACAATCCCTAGCTTTACCATTGCCCGTTACTGTTTATCGCATACAAAGTTTTTTGTTTGTAAAAAGTTGAAATCTGTAAACCTGCAAGGAGGTTACATATCCTTCAAGCCCCAAACATCGTCTGTGTCCGAACATCGTCATTCTTTCTAATCTCGCGATTTTATCACGTAATTGTGTGCAGTGACGTCTTACACACTACGGCTTGTTGATATACGGTTAAACGAAAAAGCAAAACTACGTAAAAAATGTAATATATGTATTAAAGCCCAATAAACACTCAGTAATAACCTTTCTTTTGGTACATTTCTATTGACGTGTGAACGGTTTATATCTATTTTAATTTGTAAAACACCGTGGGAAAATAACGTCTTTACCTTGTGTAAACATGTCAATCGATGCCTTACAACTTCCGGTATGATAAAAGACCAAACATAATTTTGCGATTGGTTTACATCCTATTAGCGAGAAACGAAAATCCTATATATTTGTCATGGTTTTTTCTCTCTATATATTTATAAGCCTGCTGTGCTTAATGACACACAAGAACTAAAGCTTGTTAATCAAATTAAGAGGACGGCTGACTATAGCCATGGTTACACCCGCCAGGAATGCTGTGGCATTGCAACAGACTTTGCAGTAGAACTTGATATTCGCCAGAAACACCAACCACTAATATTGAAATGGTTTTGGGGTTTCATTGAACGTTGGGCAGTGTTGAAAGTTCAGAAGCCTCGTACTCTTAAACTAGCAAGATCTAAATGTACATCAAAAGAAAAGGAGGCCGAGTTCATGTCAAACTTGAAAGCTGTTCTTGAAGATAACGACCTCATGGATAAGCATTTGATAAGCATTTGATATTAAATGTTCATGAGAAGGGCCTCACCATTGCCCATAGGCCTCCCCATGTCGTTGCTAGTGCTGACACTCGACCATCTGCAGTGACCTCTGGTAAAGATCAGAAAGTAACCATCATTGGTTGTGGCAGTGGTATGCAATTACCGCCCTTCTTTTTATTTCAAGGAAAGCGCATGAACCCTGACCTTTTACACGAAGCCTCGGCAGGAGCAAATGGAACTGTTAGCGAGTCCGGCTTGTCGAATTCCCTAATTGTCCGCCAATATCTTGAAGACCATTTTTGCAATTTTTTTCTGTCAACTGAAACTGAAAAAGGTTTACTTTTATTAGATGGACATAAATCACATGTTTCAGCCACTCTGTCTGAATAGGCTTTGTCTAAGGACATCATAAAAGAAAAACAAAGAAGAACATACAAACACATTCAATAAACACAATGAGTAAAGTGGTTTTTGGTAAAGCCTTGTGTGGACATGTCGTAAATCAAATGAGAACTCACGAATTAAAACAAAAACATACCCACAAAATCTAAAAGAGTAGCAAATAAAGTAAAGAAAGTGTTAAACCTACCGGTATAAGTAATCATAATATTTGCCAACCAGGTGCATCAATTAACATCATGTTTGACAGTAAAGTCTCTTCTGATGAAAGTTTTGATGAAAGTGACCTCTGTTGTGTATGTCAGCGAAACCAGCCCATAGAGCTAGCCCGAAATGTGAGCTTGGTCATTGTCAAATGGGTCCAATGTGATGGAATGCAAATGGCCATGTCCTCTAAACACTTGACATATAAAGGCTACTGTACTTCCAACAAGAGCTGTCAGAGGACAGCGCGCTCGACTATTCGAGTGCTTGACAGTATAACGTAAGCCATCATGTGGAAATTGTTCAAATTTTTCAATAAGGTCAAGGTAATAGTTCAGGTATATTTTTCACAATATGCTGAACATTTGTAAAGACATAAAACCAACTAATAAGATTTTATTTCAAGTTTGATATCAATAGCTTGGGTGGGAAATTTGGACGGTCTTAACAAAAGTAAATAATTATTCGTTTTTTAAACCATGTTGCATTTTTTTATAAATAATTTTTGGGTTGGGTAGACGGGGTTGAGATGGTGGTATAATGTGTCAGTGTGGTGTGGTCATTTATTAGACGATCTTTCAAAAATAAAAAAATAAAACAAATATATTTTTTGGGGGGTGAATAGGGGTGGGGGGTAGGGATTCTGGGTTGGGTCGTGGGGTATTGTTTGGGTGGAATCCATTGTGGTATTTAGGTAAGTGTTGTTTCGTCAAAGTATTAATACAATCTGATCATACATAAAGAAGTTATGGCAATTTTACTAAATTCTATTATTTTGACCTTGAGGGTCAAGGTCATTCAAAGGTCAAGGTCAATTTGAACTTTCCAGGTACAGTACCCTCATGATAGTAAGAAAATATTTGAAGCTTCAAAGCAATAGCAAAGATGCAAGCACGATTTACGGGTTGTGCAGAGGGGTCAATTATGGTGTCTGTCCACTTATAATGGTCGAAAAAGATCCATTATAAACCGGAACACGTGGCGTAAGAGTAATTAAAGGTATGCTAAATTTTGTGTTGTTTTATTTTAATTGCATGCGACTATTTCAGCGATGTTTCAAAAATAAACAGCTACTATTGCTTGTGTCGGTAGTGCGTAATTGAAGAAAAGAACATAACATGTTGTTTTTTTATAACTTGCACAATAAACATCGTCAGTCTAACAAAACCATCAAGGCATGATTTAGAATATTCATGTCACGTTAATCGTATAATTTCAGTAAAATAAGGTATATATTTCAGCGTAATTGAAGTTGTATGTTCTATTAATTAGGGTAAACCCCCTCATTTGATTGCTACCGCCAACTAAAAATGGGTTCACACCATTTTATAAAAGGCGACTAAAATGTACAGCACCTTCAAAAAATGCATTCACATCCAATAGTCAGAGCAAGCTATAAACCCGCAACAGTTTTCTTTAGCTGTTGGGCATGACAGAATGATACGATTTTATAGTAACGATATGTGATATATGGAATATATATAGTGACTATATATATTTCATATATCACATATCGTTACTATAAATAGTAACAAAATGACGTCGCCAGCGGGCCGTTATTCGTATCTAGCGGGCCAATATAAATGATATCAGCCCGCTGAGCCTGGCCAATTTTTCATATCAGAAAAGAATGGGATCGCGCGGCTTATACTGAACAAAATGGCGTCCACTTTCAGGCTTAGCCAACGGTGATCAATAAAATTAAGACACAACTCAACGAAAGAATCGAAAATTTGGATAATACAAATATCGATTGAAACTGAAACTCATTTGTACAATAAATTTATGCCTCTATTTGTGCTTTAAAAGGATTCGTCAAACACTGAAACAGCAAAATTTATAGAAAAAGACACACATACCTCGATGACAACTTAAATCCGATTCTTATAATAATAAAATAAAAAAGATTTGTAATTCCATTTTATGTTACTCCATCCGTTTATCTATTTTGATTTTAAATCACACTTTTTAAACGATTGCATCGAATGCTTATCACTGTCCATAAACAGGATTTACGAAATCGAATGTCGAAGCGATTAGATCTACATTAATTTTATTTCTATCGAAGCTCCAAATTATGCATGACAAACACAAAATCCGAAATACGTTTTGGAATAGTTCGATGCTTAAAACATATATAACTGTTTAATAAAAAGCCTCCACGCCCGAATTGTTTTCCTAAAATCCAGAGAGTCTAGGTAGTTTCGTCATTGAAATTACGTCACATGAGGTACGTCATAAATTGCGTAATCAACGAATGAAAATAAAAGTACGGAAAGCTGGTTCTGCATACATTTTAGTGAAGGACCAAAAAGTATGATATGCGTCTAAAAGCGGCCCTAGCCACAGGCCCTCGGGCCGTTTTATATGTTGGCAGCGGGCCGATTATAGACGTCCGACCCAGCTCTGCCGTGTGTTATTGTCTTAATATAATAGTCGAGCTAAAAAAGGTATCAGAAAAGATTTACAATTTTACTACACACACTGTAAAGAAGAATAAATCATTAACTCATATGGTTGGGTTTTTTTGTTACGTGTGTTTTATGTTATTTTTAAAGTTGAAAACATTTGACATTTGAAACCAATAATAACTTAACATTTTATAGTGTATCATGAACTACTTGTGGTAAGCTCCTTTGAAAATTGATTGACCCGTTCAAGTCATGTGACCATGTTTGGACATTTTGATTCATTTTAGTGTGTTTGGAGACAGATAAAGGACATGTATGCATGGATTTCGATTAAATAAACTTGCGATAGACATGCAAAGAAGGGATTATCACCCAGGTAAATGTACTGTTGTACATATTGTCTTTATTTATACAAGATTTTACTTGACCTAATGCTAAGCGTGACGATTTTAGAGCCCGGGGGATATTATTCGACTTGTTTCTTGGCCCATTATTTAAATTAAAAAAACGTGTAGCATTGATGAACAAAACGTACATTGTCTGCTTATATAATCTATCAAAATAAATATGTGTTCGTTAATCATTTGCTTTATAATCGAACAAATCATTTCTTAACCGAAAGAAATAGCACACGTGTTATATACTTTTTTGTCTTATCACATAGGAAATCAATTTTATTTGATTGTTATGCACAACTATATTTTCTAACTGAATGAATATTAAACTGAATATTTGTTCGGTCCATCACGACAGATATTTCTATGTCGACGTGGCATACGCATCAACCGTTGTCGTAGCGAATTATTTTATTCCTATCGAAGTTAACAATTATGAATGACAAACACACACTCCGAAAGATAGGTGACGCTTCATACTGTCGGATATCATATAGTTTATTCGACCCTGCTTTATTAGGTAAATGTTTGCAACAGAGGCGGGATAAATGCCACTTAACGGTAAGGTTTATCACTGGATGTAAGATCGCCAATTGTTGTGCTATAGATGTAATTCTAGCTTAACGTCCTGCTTATTTCAAATATAAAACCAATTCATGCCTTATCTAGAGTTGCCCTCTTTTAGCTTATTGAAATTTGCCTTAGCTGATCCATATAACAACATTAAATCAATCTTTGACAATTGTGTTAAATACATTGCACAAAACACACCCTAAAGCATATCACTGTTACAAAAATATTAAAATTTGTTAAATCGAGTAATACAAGCCTTCTCAATTATGTTAAATTCATGCATATCAAATAAAAATATATATTGAAAACCATTCAGATAAATTGTGCATCTATTAATTGCGAGTTTATATTTGTCATATGGACATGATAACATTTACATATTTTATTACCTGTTTCAGTACCAGTGCCTTTTGAACATTGACTCATAGTTATTTTTGTATAGCACGTTTACATGTACATTTTGTTGGAGGTATCAGTTCCATGAGTTCTTGATGAGATGATAATCGAAATGTTGCTAGCATTGAAATATATGCAATCAGTAATTATGAATACCAAATTAATAAAATCATCTGTATATTATAAGGATTGATATATTGATATGTCATACATAAATGGAAGCATAACTCAAGAAATCGAATAACCATATACGTATGTTTATCAACAGTATTACATAACAGCGGCAAACAAAGACAATTATTATAAAAATATGTGTGAACAATTGGTTACCTCTTTTACTTCGGTTTATCGCGGCCATTTATATTGGTTTGATCTCTGTAAAACAATTATAATCATGAAACATCATGCAATTTCATTGAAATGAACTTAAGGTGTTTGCAAAAAATATAAACCATTTTCATACCTCCAATTGGGGTTGACTAAACTACACCAAATGTAACCACATGCTGAGTCTGTATGCCAGCAAGAGGCTGTTACGTGACCTCACTCAAAAACATTCATAAAACACGTGATGTTCACTCATATAGTCATTTAACGACCAATTCTTGACATATAGGAAGAACAATGCAACGAGTTCCGGCATTACATACACACAAGCAAACAATCGTTTAGCTCTTTTGAGTGCTTTTGAATAATTATTTCTGCTGGTAAGACTATTTGCGTTTGGTGAATTTACCCCATTGAACAATTCATTTTCTTTTTTTCATGAATCAAAACACGAACATGTGCAAATACTTCAGTTGATTTTAAACTGTCTTGCATGTTTGTATTGCATTTACGACACGCATTTTGACACAGCGAAATAACTCTATTTAGAAGGTTATCGGGAAACACTAAAACATCAAGTCCTTAATCGGTTAGGGTAATTGTCAATTATATTTTGCCATTATGTGTAGACTTTCTTTAGTAGAATACGCGTTGTATTGTCATTGGGGCAATATTTTCATACAGTTCGACTGAAATAAAACAACCCATATATAGGTAACATATTGGAATATTTTCGAATGATATGGCACATACAGCGTTTTATATTTACCAATGATACAATATGGGTTGTTACGACGGCTTTTATATTTATCCATGTTATGTTTTGCTAAATGGTATGTCTTCATAGACACACACGAAATAATTCATAGGTTAAACATGCCTTTACATCACTAGAAGTTAATGATTGTAAAATCAACAAAAAGCAACAAGATGAATTAAAAGCAACGTTTTCCGAAATTATTTCAGAAGAACTTTTAACAAATGAAAGCAATATAAGCGTCATAAATTGTACCTCTTCAGCTCATACAAAAGGCATTGATAGAGGATTAACATAACATCACTGTTGACACGATACACGTACCAAATGTAATAAGACATGAGTGTCTTGAGTGACTAAAAGATCTCAACAAGAATCTGCCCTCGCAATTATGTTTCAGGAATTTAGCTCCCCTATATTTATTATAAACGCATATGATGCATTGATAGCACTTTCGCGACTTACTAAAATGTATGATATTTTAAAATAAATGCACTTGAATTGTACGACGTAAATAATGTCATCAATAAAGTTTCACGTGTGATTAAATCTGATGAGATTAAATGTGTATAATAAATGACTGACGTAAAAGTTTCGTCCCTGGTTAGCTTTTGAACAACTCAGGTTTATCAGGTTTATCAGGGATTTTACACGCTTTTATGGAATTTTTTGTTCAAAGGAAGTACGATTAAAACAAATATCCAATTGAAGCGGAAAGTGGTGTTCCCGATTAAACTGTTCGGACTATTCCGGCTACTAACGGATGCCATTCATAAGGCCCAGTTTTTCCAGAACGCGACACATTTGCATACTTTAATTATGATTCGAAAGAAAGCTGAATTTAATCAACGCTCTAATCAAATTAAAAACAGGACATGGTAATATCCTGGTGTATAATACAAAACAAACGTTAAAATTGTGTACAAACAATAATGCAAATAGCTTGTGTTCTTTTGTATAAAAATTGTTTGAACTATTCTTTTGCTAATTCATTGAACTTCGAATGGGCTGGGATTGTATCAATATGATTAATACATCATGTCATTTGTTTCTTTAATCAGATACACTTTGGATTTCAAAAGTTTGGCGTTTGACAAATGGTTATCAAAGTGTGTAAACGTGTTGGCATGGCATCACTCATTATAAAAGGTCTTTTTTTAAATTAAATAATAAACAAGAGCAATGTAATAGCAAATAATGCTCACACTGCGCAAATAATGTGATATGTTCTTAAATGAATGAAAGAAGACGTAAAGTGAATCAATTTCAAACGAGAACAAATACAAACTGCACAATTTGGAAATAATTCAAAGACAACTGCGAAGCTGAATATGTCAACATCAAACGAGAATGCCGGCCAAAGCAGGAAAAGAACCTAATCGTGCTTGAACGCAAAAACAACTGATCCGTTTTAAAGACATCATGATAATGTTTAAGAAAGATAAAGCACAGTATATGATCATTAGTTTGTACAAGAGATCAGCCAACAATACATGGATTGCAACTCACAACTCGATTTTGTTATTTGCATTTCAACGAGTGAAACTTAAAACGAAAGTGATATGACGCAGTTAAAACAGTAGAATCTTTCGAAAAGATAAAAGTAATGAATAATTAACAAATTAAATAGTTTTGTTCACAGCTAGTTTTACGTCTTCGCTCGAATTGATATTTAATGCGCATGTTTCCTGTATTTAAATAGAATATTTACATACACATATATTTACTAATAATAAACACATCGCACAATAGTGAACGATTAAAATGACAACAGGAAAAGCAATACGAGATAAGCAATACAAGCAAACATGTGCGATCTACAATAACACGGGATAGAAGCAACATGGAATAAGCAACCATAAGACTTATTAATTTTTGAATATAAATTAATTACATTTATTTTCGCGGAAACGATTGTTGTTTACTGGTTTCTATAGATACGATTACGGACTACTTTGTCTGTTTCGTTATTTACGGATTGCCTTGGTCGAGATCGTTAGTACTATAGAATTGCGCAATTTCCGTACCACGTGATATGACGTCATTCCGCCTTTTGTTAACTGCCTGTGCTGGTGTTATGATCGTCAAAAACTGTTATACTTTGCTGAAACGCTAGGCTGTAATCGAAAGGGCAAATTGGGCTACTTCTGTTAAAATGTGTTATTTAGTTATGGTTTTGGTCATGTGTGGGTTTATCAGGATATAGGTAATGTTGATGCATTTTTTACATCTGTTCAAAGATCGCCTTATTTTTGTCACAAGCAACAATGGCCTGGGAGTTTATTCGACTCGTCACGGTGTCAGATTATAATCTTGGCTTGTGCAAGAAAATATCTTTCTCTTAAAATTACCATCCTCCTATAGAAAGCGCTTGCAAAGTACAGCTGTTCCACTAATCAGTTTATTATTAAACCTGGAAGACATCTTGGTATAGTGCATGCTCTCAGATATTGTCCACATTGCCTAATTGTACAAATCACTTGTGTCGTTGAAAACGAATTTCATGCATTTTGAATTGCTCTATTTAAAAAAAAAACAACAAACTATTGTCTTTTTTCTTGGTATTGCGGACACAAGGAATAATTCGTTTTCTTAGTCTTAGGAAACGGAAACATTATCAACACTTGTATAAATTGCATAAGCCATTAATTATACGGTATATACCGGTATCTTAATGCAAAAAGTATAACAACATAAATATTCGTTTATATGCGTTGAACATTTAAGCTTAAAAGATGGAAGCCATACCGTACGAGAAACACTAGTATGTGTCTAATCGCTGGTTGAACGATTCTTGGTATTATAGGTCGGAGTTAAACAGTGTGTAATCGCTAGTTTAGCGATTATGGAGCTTACATGGCCGTGTTGTTAAAAGTGTGACATCGTTGGGTAAGCAAGTTAAAAAGCCACGTCACAGGTTACCAATAGTTTGTCGTTCAACTCGTGGCTTTCGTTCAATACCCCTCCAGAATTTGTGGGGGATACATTTGTGAAATTTATTGTGGCGAAAAAATCTGTTTGCCGGGGGATTGGAGGGGCATGCGTACTTATTCTACAACATTTATCTCTACAAGCTAACCTTAGCGACTATAAATCAACACATTGGCTCGAATGGACTCTGGGTTTCAGGCGTAGTATATCAACCTAATTTAAAGGATAAGCTTTGAAAATAGTAGCAATACCGCAGGGAAAAAACTTGTTTAGCGCTTATTGGTATTAAATTTCTGAGATGTATTAAATGTCCGAGTTATGTCCGAGTTAAAAAGTGTGTAATGGTCAAGTGACCATTGGTATTAAATGTCCGTGGTATTAAATGTCCGAGTTAAAAAGTGTGTAATGGTCAAGTGACCATTGATATTAAATATCCGAGTTAAAAAGTGCGTTATGGTCAAGTGACCATTGGTAAAGTGTGTAAAAAGTGGCCATTGGTACTAAATGTCCGAGTGAAAAAATGTGTAATGGTCAAGTGACCATTGGTATAAAAAGTGGTATGATCGCAAGTGTAGCGATCAAGTAAAAGTGTGATAAGTAACAGTGTGATCGCAGGTGTAAGTGTAGCGATCAAGTTAAGTGTGATCTCAAGTGTACCGATAGAGTAAAGTGTGATCGCAAGTGTAGCGATCAAGTAAAGTGTGATCGCAAGTGGAGCGATCAAGTAAAGTGTGATCGCAAGTGTAGCGATCATGGATATGAAGAGGTCAAGCGACTGGTAGAGCTAGGTCTAGCCCAATCAAGTAAATGGTTTTTCCTGGCCCGGTCGCTTGATGATCAAGAGCATTTTTTTTTGGGAAGGCGGTGTTGCTACTATAGCGTCGTTACTTCACATCGGTAATTCAACGTGTGCTCTTCCTACCCCGGTAGGCATAATTTTCTTGCGGCCGACTTCCACGAGTGTATCATCCACTCTTTCGGGGCTCGTGGTTACCAACGGTTGTTTCTGGTAAACGCAACGGCCATTATATCCCACTCTCTTACTTGCA
>NC_068361.1:26756898-26883967 GCF_020536995.1 Dreissena polymorpha
AAAAGAACACTTAAACATTCTACTACGTATACTTATTAAAATCAATACAAATAAAAATGTGTTATATGACTCAGGATTGCGTGTATTTACATTTAAACATTTTGTATGGAAGCTAACACTTGATCTTTACAGGAGGCGATTATTTCTACTATAGATTCTACGTATGCAGTAACTTTCAATAATATTTTGTTCTGCAACGATAATTTGCGTTTGGTGCATTTAAAGGACGCGCAAGAACACTTTGTATGTTTCAGTTATAAAAGAAGCGATCATGAACCACTAATTAGTCGTTAGTAGTCGTAAAAGTCTCAGAATAGTACCTTTGCGTGAAACTTTAAATCGTGATTGTCCCGAAAAACTCGAATTAGCTTTGACAATTCATGATTCCATTAATATATCTTATAATCAATATGGGTGAATATTGATTTATAACAAATGCCCAATAAATATTGCACACCGTCGGTGCAAATTTATATGTTCATGTATTTATACATTTCCTGTGTTTTCATCGACCGGTTACTGTTTACTTGCCTTTGTTTACTTGATGTTCCTCGCGTTTGTTGGTGACGATATTCTTATGACGTAGAATATATATACAACATAAAATTGTAAAATTGTAAAAAAATCACCTACATATAAATTTACTAACAAGATGAGGTTAGCATCGGTGTTTAGGGTGATTTAGACAGTTAGTATTCATATAACGTTCGCACAATTTCTCGCGTGCTGCTTCAAGCACGCAATTTTACTAATATAGGATATTCTTTCTCATGGAATATTCATACATGTATTCTAGGAATTAAAAAATCTACCAATTTCCTCAATGTCATGCTGGATTTCGGAAGAACTAGCTTTGAATGGAAACATTCCACTGTGATCAGTAAACACTATCTTTTAATGGAAACGTGACCCTGTTTTCAGCGGACTCTTATATTGGCGTACACAAAATACAACAACTATGTGTTGAATTTACAGCAGAACCAAACCTTTGTCTGTATGAAACAAGAATAAAAAATTAGTTATTCTGAAGATCGATCACAACTTTAACATAAATGTACACGTTTTGATAATCGTGGACATCAACTAGACGTTGGTTTAAACAATAACAACCAGTATAACCTTGAAATATAAAAACGCTACACACTTATCGGAATTCTATAAGAAAATATCTTTCGATATCCCCTTTTTTCCTTGCAAAATGCAGAAAAACAGGTGTTTTTCTTTTCACTTTTTTGCACACAAAAATAACCTTGTACAAAAATACATGAACACAAACATAAAATTGTCAGCTTCCTAAAAAAGTGGGTGTATTTACTAACAATTTAAATGCCAAAAAGTCACATTTAATATCCTAAAATATTGTTCGTAATATTACGGACATTTTTAAGAACAAAATATCAGGGTTTTTTTCGCATTAAAAACCTTTTTTTGTTTAATTTCGTTATATTACGCACTTTTATAAATTGTCATCATGCAAATCATCATGCAAATAGTCGAATAAGTTGTTATCACAATTCATTCGTAATTATGCAAGTACTGGAATTAGAAAAAAAAGTAATATTAAAGATGTAACTACTCCACGACGCTTAGTGGGAAGTATCTATTTACTGGTAAACGTGAATATTGTGTTATAGTCACAGCTTAAGTTTCATTAGTTAAAGCCAAATGATGTTTTATAAAGTTGTATTTAACCCAGGTAGTCTGAATTACATGTTAAATACCAAAATTTTATCTCCAACTAATGCTAAGTTTACATCTGGCCACGATCTCCCAGATTAGCCAGAGGCTAAAAAATCGGGGAGCTCTACGATTAAATGGTATACTCCACGTTCTGTTACGCTTCCTTACGAAATCAGCACGTTTTGTTGCGCTCTATTGCGCTTCGCTACGATCAAGCCCACGATTTGCATCACGTTCTGTTACGCTTTGTTGCGATCAACACGATTGGCTTCCACGCCCCACCACGTTCCGTTACGTCCTGTTAAGATCTCCCACGACAAAGCCGCTTTGTTGCGATCTCCTGCGATTTGACCTACGATTTGAGACAAATGACCACGTTTTACGTCACGATTTGATATTTAAACAAGAAATAATTCACTTTAGGCTTATTATTCGGCTTATTATTCGCAACAATAAACCAGCTTGATATAGACGATCCTGAATTGGCTGTTTTAATTTACGCATATATTGTTGAACGAAAGAAAAGGTCACAGCATACACGTGATATAAATATCGGATTTGAAGTCATAAGAAGAAATAGAAAGCCTAGGTCATGCTGGGTTAAGCCATGGTTGAGTGTTGAAAGTAGACTTCAATATGGACATTACACACAACTATTAAATGCCGAACTCCGGTGTCGGGATGTCGGTGCATACATAAACTATCTAAGAATTGGTGCAGCCTTGTTTGACGAGATTCTGCAAAGAATATTGCCAATTATTGAAAAGCAAAGGACCAGATTTCGTGAACCAATTTGTCCTGGATTGCAGTTGGCGCTTGTCCTCAGACACCTGGCAACTGGGGATAAGTATCCATCACTGTCATATGCATTTCGTTGTAGCCTTTCGTCTATTTGCAGGATTGTTCCAACAGTGTGCAAGGCCATTGTAGCTGCGTATGAAGACGAAGTAATGGCATGCCCAGTTTCAAGTGAAGAATGGAAAACTATATCGGACCTATTTGAGAAGCAATGGAATGTCCCCCATGCATTAGGGGCATTGGATGGCAAGCATGTATCTATCAAGATGCCTGCGAAGTCGGGTAGTCTTTATCATAATTATAAAGGCTTCTTTTCCATTCCACTTCTTGCGTTAGTGGATGCGGAGTACACATTTATTTGGATTGAAATAAGTGGTATGGGACATATGTCAGATGCACAGATCTTTAAGGACACGGAACTGTTTGATTGTCTGGAGGATGGTACACTTGGAATACAGCCACCGTGCCCTTTAAACAATGGTGACCCTGGCATACATATGCCTTATTTCATTATTGGTGACGATGCTTTTGTACTGAGATCGTATCTAATGAAACCATATGGACGGCGATCAATGTTAAAAGAGGATCTTATTTATAACTACAGAATATCAAGAGGCCGAGTGTTATCGAAAATGCATTTGGCATTCTGGCAAAGAGATTCCGATGTCTTCATGGGTCTTTGGAACAGAAACCTGAAGTAGTGAGAGATATCATTGAAGCAGTTGTAGTACTACACAACTTGCTAAGGACGAGGTTGGTGGATATTTAAATTCGTTTGCGAATTGAATTAACCATGTTTAACAACAATGGCACATTTAAGTTACATGACGAAATTTTACACGGAAAACACTAATTTTTGTTTTATATTATCGTTTACAATGACGCCGTAGGTAGATATTTTGCAACCCAGTAGACAAATGCTATATTCAGATGCTAATAAATGTCATAGAATGTTAAATTAACAGTTAATTTAATACACATGCTGTGTTGTTTAAAGCATAGGTGTTATCTTAAGTGTTATTTAGGAAAAATGGTACATATATATTTGGTTAACTTTACATATCTGGCACATACGTATTTAATGTGTCGCTTACAGCCGCTAGATACTAATTAGCGTATATTTTTGTTTATGTTTGTAGATATACAATGATGACCAATGAAGTAGACAATGAGGATGATGACCATAATATCGAACGTGGTACCTGGCGAAATGTGGTAAACTGCCAGGACGTACAGGACAACATTATAAATTACAAGGGCAAAATAGTATCTAAAGGATTATTTGTAACGGATCAAGTTTTGATAGATACCAAAAATGATTCATTAAGACACATACCTAGTGTTACAGTATTGTCACGTGAAGGAGATAACGACCTTTTAGGAGACGATGGGCTTGTTATACTGGGGGTCGGAGAATCGCCCTCTGCGTCAGTGGATTGCTGAGACGTCAAGGAGGCGTTTGATGTGGGAATTTTTGACTTGTAACTGACGACATTTCTGCGTTGAACGTCAACAATATGTGGAACCAAAGACTGGAAATTATCCCACACCCGCTGGTCCGTCGCACTAAACACCTCGTCGCTCAGGCCAGACTTCTTTGATGCCTGTTTCAGCCTATAGCAAAAATAAAACACAATTAGGTTTACTGAAAATAAACATTAGCCAAAAACATTTAAATCATAAAACGTATCATATACATAAGCATTTTTAACATGTGCATTTAACTACTGTAAAACCTTCCCATTTTTGTCCTCTGGCTATTATACCAAGTTTTCAGTTCAAGCACACTTGTCCCCATTTTATCAGCCTGTTGCTGCCACAAGCTTTCCTAGAGCTGCATGTTTTTATAGTCAGCCCTTCTTTTTTCATATATGGAAGGGTTAGCTTTGAGAAAATCTAAAATTTCCTCTTTTTGCTGGTCAGTTTATGTTGTAGTTGTTCTGAGAAATTTCGTCTTCTTTGGAGCATCATCCTGGGGCGATGGGGTTTCCACCGGAGCATCTTCAATTTCTTCCGGTTGTGGAGGTGGGGGAGGGGGTGGTGGCGGATGACCATCAACCACAGCAGTTCTTGAAGTTTTGGAACGTTTTCGTTTCGCTTGCATGATTAAACTGATAGAGTACCAGTAGATAAAGCTGTTACGTATATGCAGCTTGCGTGGAAATCGTTGCTATCGTGAAGAAACGTGTTGGAGCGTGTCAGAGCGTATCAGAACGTGAACGACAATCGGGGATACCGTAGGAGAGCGTGACGCAACGTGGAGCAATAAATGATAGAAAAGTGTATATCGTAACAGATCGTGGTAGATCGTAGCAAAGCGTGGAGCTATCGTGAGACGTCGCAGCGAAGCGGGATGAAAAAATGTGTCCACGCTGGTCCAAATCTGTTGCGATTGTACTCCACGTTTTGTTACGCAGCGGTACGTTCCGTTACGTTTTGTTACGAAGGCCACGCTCTGTCACGATTATAAAATGAATCGGGGCAATCGTGGTGAAATTTAAGTTTGATTTTAAATCTGTCCCGATGCCCACGATGTCCCCGATTCAACCACGTTCCGTTACGCTCCCCCACGATCACCCCGATTCGACTCCACGCTCTGTTACGTTCGCCACGATGCTCTGGAATCGGGGACATCGTGGTAATCGTGGCCAGATGTAAACCTAGCATAACGAAAGGGTTAACGTCTGTATATGAAGCTAGTTCAAGGCTAGTTCAAGCATAGGAGTGAGTTAAAAACGTGCTTTAAAGGGATCTTTTCACGCTTTGGTAAATTGACAAAATTGAAAAAAGTTGTTTCAGATTCGCAAATTTTCGTGTTAGTTATGATATTTGTGAGGAAACAGTAATACTGAACATTTACCATGCTTTAATATAGCCATTATATGCATCTTTTGACGATTATAAAACCTAAAAATTATAAAGCGTTGCAACGCGAAACGATTGAATAATTTGGAGAGTTCTGTTTTTGTCGTTAAATTTTGTATAACTACGAAGATTGCTTATATAAGGTATAAAATACGTGAAGTATGTGTACTCGGCGGAATAGCTCAGTAGGCTAAAGCGTTTTTACTTCAGGACTCTGGCAGGACTCCAGGGGTTACTGGTTCGAAACCTGCTCCGGGCAATGTTCTTTTCCTTTTTTAAATTTTATTCTTGATTTTTTACCGGAGCTTTTACGATCCAATGTTTACATTTATCAATATAAAGCATTTAATGAATAAGTTAAAAAATGCCAAAATCTGTGAAAAGGCCCCTTTAATGCAATATTCAAACACGTGCTCATGCCGCTTCTCAAAACAATACCAAGTGATTTTACATTGTCATATTTGATTTTTACTTCGCAAATATCTGTTAAAAATATTTAAAACAATCACAAAATAAAGCACATTAGCAAAACATTTGTTTTTGAAATGCATGTACGTATGACATTTTATTTATAAAGCCGTTCATCAAATATAAATAAGGTTATTAAAAAAACTCAAGTATCAACTCAATTCCTTAAATATTGTCAATGACTCTGATGATCACATACCACCTTTGTTCAAAATGTTTTATCAATTCTTTAACTAATATTTGAAAACAACTTGGATCATTTGACAGGATCTAAAATGTATGAGTCAATATTATTTAAAAACTTCCACATTGGACAGGATGACCTCAGGGTAAGGGTTCTTAAATACGGTAAGTTCATTCAGTACACAAACGAATAACCATTCGGCTGTTCCGTGGATTATCAAGTCCTAAAACATGAAACAGGCTAATCAGGGACGAAACTTTCCACTTATATGGTATTTGTAGTTTCAAGGAAGTTCCTCCTTTAAGTTACCGAAAATCAAGTTTAGGCGGAAAGTGTCGTCGCTGATTAGGCTGTGCGGACTTGGGACCACACTTAACGCACATGTATTACGCCCAGTTTTCTAAGACCTCAACTTATATACAATAATAATTTGTAAAATATAAATTCACGTGTTGTGAGAATTGTTTTAGCATAAATCGTAGTGATCACACATTATTAGCAATGCAATCAAACTTACGCCTTTGACATTTAACACGAGTAACTTTATAATATAGTTTAAAATTTAAAATATAAATGCCAACTGCATAATTGAATTCTCAAGTTATAATATTACGTTATACAGTTTTCTAATATATATATATATATATATATATATATATAGGTAAAATGATCTGTTACCACCAATTTATGTTCATAACCCCCTTTCGAACGTTCAAGGCCTAAGTAATCGATGCAGACGATCTCCATGGGCTCTGATTAGGATATTGGCACAAGCGGCTCAGTGTCACCACGACCTTTCATAAGTTTACATCTCGGGCAGTTATCGACCATATCCTTGATATAGGCATCCATTCGGGGCCAATAAAATCTTTGTTTGAATAAGGAAGTGGTCCGGTTTCGTCCCTATGTCCAAGAGCGTCGTGTAGTGCCTTCAAGACCTTACGGCGAACTGAATCTGGTAACAGAAGTTGTCTGTATTTGTAGTCCTTGTATGTAGCAGAGCGATACAAAACCCCATCGGAAACTACAAATGAATCCCAGTCACGAAGGTATTTGACCTCTGGTGTAGGTGAAGCATCAACTCGCATAGCTGACGGTCGAGTACATTGTTCCATATGGTTCTTCACCTTCGATATGACGGGATCTTGTGTGTGAAGCATTCGCCAGTCCTTCGAGCTTAGCGACTGTGACTGTATGTTGTCAGGAAAATCTGCTTGCCGTACTGGATCAAGTTGGTCAAGAGAATCTGGATTTAACAGTGTTGTTGCCAAAGCACCTGCCGATGAATCGATGTATACTGCAGATGAAATTGCAGAAATAATAGTCTCATAAATGGTAGCTGGTACAGTAATAGTGTCAGTTTTGATGCGAGATAACCCGTCGGCAGCAGCATTGTTCTTTCCACTTCTGTATGTTATCTTGAAGTCATAATCTGAGAGGGCAGCATTCCAACGTTGTGCAGTGGCGTCGAGTTTTGCGGTGGTGTTTACCAAGGTGAGTGGGTTGTTGTCTGTGATAACTTCGAATTTAGAACCGTAGAGATAGTCATGAAATTTTTCAGATAGTGCCCAATTTTATGCCAAATATTCTAGTTTGTGTGCTGGGTAGTTTGCTTTTGAAGGTTTTAGCTTGCTTATCTGCTTGCGTACGCAATTACTTTCTTTACTCCGTCTTGTTTCTGACGTAACACTGCACCAAGACCAATTGTTGAAGCGTCGGTTTCTACTTCAAAGAGTTGTGTATAGTCCGCATAAGCAAAAAGCGGAGGATTAACAAGATTCTTTTTCAGTTGGTCAAATGCATCTTAAATGCTGGTCCAAACGAAAAAAGCTTTCTTCGACTTCTTTTTTGAAGGTTGTGTAAGTTTTCATCGGATGTCCTATTAGGAGGTTGTTCATAGGTCGTGCTATTGCGGAGAAGTCTTTAATGAAACGACGAAACTACCCAGCAAATCAAAGGAATTTCCTGACCTGTTTGACGTTCTTTGGTGCAGGCCAATCATCCAGAACCTTGGTTTTCTCTCTGTCAGCTCTGATGCCGTCCTTCGAAACAACGTGTCCGAGGTAAGTAACGCTTTCCTTGAATGAAATCGCACTTCTTTGGACTGATTTTCAAATTATTATCTGCAAGTCGTTGAAATACGGAGTCCAAACGATCTATGTGAGATCTTTGTCCTTGAAGAATATGATGATGTCGTCCAAATAAATCAAGCACTCTCGTACGTTTAGGTCACCCATGCTTCTCACCATGAGGCGTTGGAATGTTGCGGGGGCGTTGGCTATGCCAAAGGGCATACGGCGACATTGGTAAAAACCGAGACCCCAAACTTGAAATGCGGTCTTCTCTTTATCGGTGTCCTCCATTTCCACCTGCCAGTAACCAGACTTCAGATCTAATTTCGAGAAAAAGCGTCATCCAGAAAGTGTAACTTCGTCTAAAGCAACGCCAAAATCTTTCTTCAAGTTGTAACTTTCATCTTCATATTTGTTTTCTATTTCAGATTCTGTAAGAGCAGTTGGATTCTTAGCGGATTCAGGTAAGTATGGTGGAATGTGTGGTGGACTGGTAGGTATTCCCGATGTACAAGGTAAGTTATCGACAGGTGTGTCTTCGTTTGTACATGTAAGTATTTGCTGATTTGAAACTAGAGTTTCGTCGTGATTGTATTCGGTGTGTGGTGTACAAAGGTCTGCATTACGAAGAACGTTCACTTCACTGAGCTGACATAACTCTGACTTCACAGGTATCTCCATGATCTTCGCCGACATGTTGCATATTCTAACGGGAACACGAGCGAATTTCCCAAGTTCAACTGCTCTTGCACATACTAGTGCTTTCTGTATATATGTATCCTCTACTGGTTCAGTAACGGCGGCATCGACGGTTCTTATCTTTCGAATGAAACCCCTAGCAGTTTTAGTTTCCATTGGTTTTAGTGTGATCGTTTGTGGTAACCTTTCGAACATATCTGCTAATTTTGATTGTATTTCTTTTGATGTTGCGCTCGGGTCAATAGTCAAAAGAATATTCCTTGCACTATCTTTTGAACAATTTCTTATTGTCTGAGCTATGATTGTCTCATGATATAAACCACTTTTCAAAATCGCTTCTACTTCAATTCTCCATAGCTTGAAATCCGTGCCTTCAAATGATGGAAGTTTTGGTTTTCTATATGTTTGTCTCCTTGTAATACTAGAATCAAGATCATTCCAATTCACATCATCGTCTCTCATTTCTCAATCTGTATGAAATATTGTTCCGCTTACTGCTTTTACATTTTCTCCCCTTCCTCCATATTTTGCATATAACTTATCACTTTCTGTTCCAACATTGACAATCTCTGATTCCTTTCTCTTTCAAATTGAATTTGTTTTTCAATCTCTGACTGTAATTATTTTCTTTTCATTCTTCGGGCATGTAGTTCTATTTCGTAGAGTTTCATATTTTCTATCTTTCTCATCACCTCTCGTTCTCTTTCTTCATCCAACTGTCTTTCATAACTCAACTTTCTGTTTATCTCTTCCAGCTTTCTATATATTTCCTCTTCTTTTTCTATTTCAGCTTTGAGTGAATTTTCGTCAAAATAACTGTTCGTACACAACAATATCTCTTTCTTTATCCCTTACTTGTCTCTGTCTACTATCAAACTCACTCCTTCTATTTCAAATTTTCAACTTTCAAAGTTATATTGAGTAGTTTGACACTACTCACAACACAATCTTCAATGTGTCACTGCCTATTCTGAACACTTCACTGTGCTTTTTCTGCTCAACTTTCACAAAAGTTCACAAAATGATCTTTCAAAAATTGCAAACAACATATTCAGACAACAACATTTACATACTCATTATAAATATATATAAAAAACACACACAGTACAACATTTCACATACATACAATCACGTTTAAAACATACATATGATATAAACAATTCCTCTATTTCAAATCACATATGACAACACAACTCAAAACACAATTAAATGCACTCATCTTATAAGTTATAACTATAGTCAAATTAGTACATTATGACCCTTTTCCATAGAAAAAAAAATGTAAAATAACAATGCTTAGTACACTCCTGAAGAAGAAAAAAATATATAAATGTTTCTAATTTTTTTTATTGAAACACAATCTTCACACATCTAGTGAAGTATCGAACCTCTGTGGGAAAAGTCAATTTCACAGATTCAAAATACAATCTGAAAATACACATTGCAATAATAGTTGATAAATCCAAATTGATGAATCCAAGTTAAGGCGCCACTGTGATCGAGCTGGCTAGCATATGGGGTTCTGGGGTGCGGATAAATAACGCAACAATTGGGTTCGAATTTCATCATATTATTCTTCAAACATCAAGTATCGAGTTCTATAAATAGACACAATTGAATAATAAGTTGAGTGATAAACAATATAATAAACAAATACTGTATTGCATTATAATGGATTAATTGCAAAATACAATCAATATTTATAAATGTTACTCTTGGACATCATTACCTGCGCGAATATAAATATAAACGCATTAAACACTGGATTTTTAATAAGCAATATTTGAACGGCGGCTTTTCTATTGTTTATGTTTTGGCGGAAGTCGTTTTAAAACTTACTAACATACACTATACTGCTAAACAATCTATTCACAATTTAATAAATGAAGTTACCCTATGACATGAGGAAGCTGCATTAGTACAAGGCTCTGATAATATTTCTTTTACGACAAATAGCATAGTCAGACATATTCGAACCTTTCCATAGATAATTGTATTTGGTGAGGCATTTGACTATTCATTACAAGAAACAGACCGCAATAACAATACGGTATTTCCTATATTTACTATACCTGTAAAATGAATGTTACGTAAACGTTTGTTGCTACGTAACCAATAAGCTTCTGGCGCGGTGTTATTGTTTTGCTGTCTATAGAACAAGTTAAAAACAACTGATAAAAGATATCGAACGGACATCAGATTAAACTACATATAAGTAAACGGTAGACACTCGAAAATCAATGGTTGTAATCAGGATCTCAACAGCGTAGAAAATCCCCAAAGCTAATCTTACGATGCAAACAGAACTCAATCAATTATAGTTGCATTAAACAAAAATGATTGATGATTCTGAAAGGACTGAGATGTGTCAGCTTTTCTGAGCATATCTTGTACAAGCTAGTTTCGAAAACAATCTAGTTATGTATTCATGTAATATTTGTATGATAAGAATCTTTAACGTTAGCGTCTCATCCGTAATTGAATAGGATTGTGTTGTAGAAAAATTTCCATCTAAATAAGGATTGAAGTGGCATTATCTGTCATACTATTGTTCACCTTAATAGTTCGTTGTATTGCTCAATCTTTTAGTTTGACAAATTATTGTATGTGATAATTACATTTATAGGTTTCACAAAGAACATATATTATTGTGCATTTGATTAATTTATTGTAGGAAGGACTGTGATTTAGGAATTAGCTTCATGAATTGGCATGAACAATTAAGACGAAAGAAAACATGAAAGTATTTTGGTGAATTTGTAGTTTTGTATAAATGTATTTGATTGATATACATAACTCAAAATTAAATACAATCAGAAATTAGAATAAACACAATGAGTTTAAATGAGTGGGCAGAAATATGTATCTACTAGTTTTTAAACGCATAATTATTAAGTACCATATCTATATTTCAAATGCACGTGTGTCCATGCTTAAAAAATATAAGATTACACAATTTATGAAGCGTTGTTTTGATTGACGAAACACTCATTGCTATCAAATCGTGATTGCCTTAGGTTCTACATTTACCTTTACGATACAAGCCTGAATATATCGATCTAGCTTCCGAAGTAACACAAAGGTAATGCTGAGCGCTAAAAACAGCATTCATATCGCGACGTTCAAAGTGAATGACAGAGAAGCCCGGAATACTAAAATGGGTCAAACAATATTTGGCTAAACAAATATCTTAGATTAGTTGTGTTCCTATTTTTAGAATGCATACATTCTTTTTTATTCAGGCTGTTACTTTAAAATGTTTGTGAAAATTTAATATGGACCAATGCAACTAGTATATCCATTTAAAGATTCTATATAGTTGGTTTTAATAAAAGCATAGTTCATGAATAATATTTCGACAAAATCCGGGGACAAATTACAAAAACATAACAATCGAATAATTCTCGGAATGTACATACTGTGGATCAAATATGTGGTCTCTATCACAGAAATCAATTCATAAAACAATCAACGCTAACGAGAAAGTAAATTGATAATTCTGGAATTAATAACACAGCATAGTTTCGACAATTTGATTGAACAATTTGATCTACCGTAAATGTGATGTGTTCTGATGCATTTTATCGGATTATACGAATTGATCACGGAATTTGTATCAGTTTTTACTACACGAGTTGTTAAACCATGAACTTTACCATATATAGAAAGTTATATATACTGTACAAAGATCAAATTTATCATGCGAGCCATTGTGTTTTATAAGCCGAAACTTAAACTATAAGTTCAACTTTTTTCATATATTATATCATCTCAGTGTCCGACAAATCCATTGCCCGGAGCCCGGGGGCTACCGATTTTTTTTCATCGTTCTACTGAAAACTTGCCTCATTTTTATGGGCTTCCAAATATTTTTACTGGTAGCCTTGTGGGCTACCTGAAAAATAAGAAATCTTCCAGACACTGTAATCTGCACATATTGTAAAGGCGTATCATATGTATTTGTAATAAAGACAACACGTCAAACAGCGTTAAACTTCACATACGTCTCACAAATCGTTAACCTTAAAATACGTCACACATCGTTTAAATTCAAACGCATCTCCAGCCATCGCATTGCTTGGTAAGATGTCAACATGAAACATATTCTGCATAATCAATAATTATAACATATTTTGCCAATTGGTCTTCAAACAGGAAATATATTGGATACATGAACTTAATTGTTATAAACGCGATCGATAAACATCGGTTTGAATGGAACATGAACATCACGAATTCAACGTTTGTTGTAGATACCAAAAACATATTTATATTTTCTGTTGTGTATTGTTATTGCCTATAGCTTTTGTTGAAGTCTGTCACGACCAATGTTACTGAAATTATAGAGATTTACCGGTTTAATAATGTATGGAAATATGTAATTGATTATATGCATGTTGGTAGACCGCATCATTTATCACTCTTATGAAAATAGTGAAGCTGTGCCGACAGTGGTATACAGTGTACTACTTATTGGAATCCTGTATTTGATGAGTTCCATAATTATTTTCTTAATGCTGTGACAGTGTTCATTAATTAAAAATAAATCAACATAAATATATTATATATTATCTTATCTTGTCATGTTAACAATGTACATAATTGTTACCATGTCATACATCTTTTAATGTCAAATGACATAATTCAAAAATTAATGTTATGAACTCTGAACTTTTTTAATAAAAGCATTTTCATTTCTCTATATATTAAATTAATTTTAGAAAATATTTGAAACAAGATTATCGCCAAGCAATATCTGTCTCCTACCGGCTCAACAGTTGTCAGAATTTTTTATTTTTTATATTTGTTGCCATAGCAACCAGAGTTATTGACGTAGGAACAAATGAAATGACGTGCATAATGTCCATATACCATATATCCATGTTTCAAGTTTCATTAACAAATATTAAGAACTTGTAAAGTTATCGCAGAATCCATGAAGGTGTGACAGACTCACAGACTCACGGACTGACGGACTGACTGACTGACGGACTGACAGAGCGCAAACCATAAGTCCCCTCCGGTGAAACCGGTAGGGGACAACACAAATTTGATTTTATTAACAAAGAGTTTCACTTCGTGGTTAAAATATATAATTTGAAGTTTAACATTATTAAATTTGATTTGTACAAAACACGTTGAAATTGTGAAAGTTATACGTTTAAAACGTGTATGTCTATTACTTTAAAAGACACATTCTTGAAGTGTTTGTAAAGTAATGAACTTTGTGTATAAACCATTCAAGCATGAACGAACTATAACATTGTACTGAATAAAATTGTTTATTACAGTGTCAAACATAGTTCGTTCTATTTCGTGTTGAACAGTTTCGTCTCCTAATGTGGTAGGTGCAGGTTCGAACACTGACTCAACCAAATTAAGTTAGCTTCAATGTCTCTTTTTAGGTTGACATAATAAAATCTACACTATCCTATTGTCTTGCAATGTTATGCCAATACGAGTGGTTGGCGACAGAATCTTCGATTTATCACTTTTGTGGTGGCAGCGTATAGGCAAACAGCCCCTTGCGACTTCATGCAGTTTACATATATCGGACCGTTTGATTTTCGTTGCCGCTTTCCGTGCTTCGATGGTGAATACATGATTTCTGTAAACAAAGACATTTATACCCAAACATACATTAAAGTGATGGTATGGGCATCTAACAGTATATAGGTGTTTATCGCAACCGTTGTTTATGTTTGGTGTTTTCACTTCATATACACTTATATTTGTTAATGCAGCATCAACATACTTAAACTATATCCCGGAAAGAGAAAAATAATCCATTTGAATATCAACCGTACTTTCGTTTTGACAACTGACGACATAAATGATTCGATGTACGATGTGAGTCTAAATGTAGTGTTCATGCATATGCGTTCATACGACACAAAGACACAATTTTGTTTTACGGATCATTTCGGCTTTGAGGACTGGGTGACTCATGTAAAATATCGAAAATAATATGTATTTTTTTATAAACAACTGATAGCAAGATGAGTTGTAGATAATTGGTCAGTCACCACATTTTAACTAATTCTTTTGACCTGTTACTTCTTCTCAGCTCAAGTCAACAATGAAAAATACCCATAATATCACTTTAATACAGCCATCTCCAAAAAATCAAAGTAAAATGTTAATACATCTAGCGGTTAATTGGAATTTAAATATACGTCAGGTGGTACTAGTGAAATGACATTTCGTGGATGCTGTCATGTCTATTGCGCAATACCTGGAAGTTAAGATCATAATCTTTTCTTACCAGAAATAATACGCGTAACAAATATCTGCGTTGAATGATTCCGGTACGTTTTTTGTCTCCCACAATCTAGAAACCTATATACGCATGACGTTATGAATATCTTTCAGTTACAGGCACATGACTGAAAATTGCAGCCATACCGGTAGTTCAAAATTCGTCACCAACTTCAAGTACTATATTAAACGTTTAACATACGATGTGAACATGTTGTTTATAAACATGCTGAAAAGCACGTAACAATCTGTATTTGTATCAGTCGATTTCGTGTATTATCCATTGTGGTGTTTCTGGAATTTATCAGGTGCTAGTATATTGTGGTTTCGTGTGTTATCCGATGCCCGTGAAATAAATATGCGACCCTTTTAAAACGCAAATACCCACGTTTTGAAGTTGTCAGTAATTTCCTACAATTTCATTATAATTCTGAATGACTATAACAACAATGTTAAGTAGTAGAATGATTTTTTTTCTCCAGTTACAAAAAAGCAAGTATTTAAAATTCGTTCATGACTAGGAGGTAGGTACGATTCATTTGTTTTCGTGCGTTTTGATAATTTTTTTATATTTTCATAACGAAATTTTTAAGGAAACCATTAGCTAAAAAAACATAATGTTCCGTGAGCAATAGTATTTGGCATATTTTAACGCGGTTTTGTGGCCATTTTTACTTCCAATACTAGGCGCATCCTGAATTTTACCTTGTTTATTTTCCGATGTGATCTGTTGCTGTTTCGCGTATTATTCGGAAAAGTACAAATGTTTCCAGTATTATCCGTATTGGTTAGGCACCGTGTAACAGAGCTTCAATACACGAGAATAGGACTGAGAAACTTGGTTTTCGAAATAATCTGTCAATGACATCAAATGAAATTATATATTTTTCTTTAATCAATCGAAATTTTGGCGTTTTTATACGAGAACGGCCACCGGATATCAATCAAATTAAATATTTTACGTAACAATGCAAATATAAAATACTTTTAACGCGTAACTTATATGTTCTGTCACTTTGTTATAATGCAGTCCGGTATAAGCTATTATAATCAAATCATAAAAGATATAAATTCACACCGGCCACAAAGCACATGTCTCAAAGCAGGGACATATTTTATCATTAGCGCTATGGATTGAACTATCACTTATTTATGAAACCCGAGGGTGTATTTAATATTATACACTATTTTATTGAAATGCAGATAAAGGGTTTCATTTTCATTTAAGAAAGACTTTAACTCATCATCTCATCTTTGCCTGTGGTCCCATCCGGCCGCCAACCAGCCTCCTCCAGGCGCCTCGGTTCTGAGCGAGTCTCTCCAGCTGCCTCCATGTTTGGCCAATATGCTTAGCATCTACATCCATATCACAGCAACAGGTGTTTCTTGGCATTCCTCTCTTCCTTTTCCCTTTTTGGTTTAATGTGAGAGATTGCCTTGTCGTATTGGATGTAGGCTTGCGAAGGGTACGGCCTATCCACCGCAAACGTCTCTGAAAGATGTCTTCTTCAACTGGCTGCTGTTTTGTTCTATTCCATAATTGTTCATTGGCGATCTTGTCTTGCCAGCGGATCGTGAGGATCGTCCTGAGGCAGGTTTTTGATGCAGAGCTATATTTTCTTTATGGTGGTGACAATGGTTCGCATCGCCTTGGATTGTGATGGGTGTGTGGTTGGATATGTTGGTCCTGAACACCTTGATCTTCTCTTTGTGAATGACAAGGCACAGTCTAGCTGAGTTTTTCGCCACTATGTTTGCCCTGTCCTGCATCTGTTGTTGGGTGGTGGAGAGAAGAGCCAGATCATCGGCAAAGTCGAGGTCTTTCAACAATTTCCAGAGTGCCCACTGAATTCCATTCTGCTTCTGCTCCGTCGATGTCTCCATTACCCAGTCTATGGTCAGCAGTAACATGAAAAGTGAGAGTAAGCAGCCTTGCCTCACACCGGTTCTCTCTTCAAAGGCGTCCTTAAGCTGTCTGCCATGAACGATTCTGCAGGTCATTCCTTTATACGACTTCTTGATGATGTTGGTGATCTTTTCTGGCCATCCTTAATTTCTCAGGAATATGTATCCCGGTCAACGCTGTATAAAGTTGACATACAAAGGCGAATTCCACTCCAAGGATTGTTCCAGAATGATGCGCAGGGTTGCGATCTGATCCGTGCACAATCTCGAATTTCGAAAGCTTTTTTGTTTGTAAAGAAAATGCGGGTCTACTGTTTATTGCATTCGGTTCAGCAAGTGTAATTAAGCACCTTTTTTGGGGTGGACAACAATGTGATTCCTCGGTAGTAAGAGCAGGAAATGAGGTCGACTTTCTTTGGAAGCTTGATGTGGTAACCCTCTTTCAACTCTGTTGGAATTTCTTCTTTCCATATCTTGCTAAAAAGCGGGTGTAATAGCTCCATACTGGTCTCCGCGTCATAATTAAGCGATCCTGCGGGTATGCTGTCCGGTCCTGCAGATTTTCCGCTCTTCAATTGCTTGATGGCACTGCTGATCTCTTCCTTTGTGGGGAGCAACACTTGATTGGCAGATCCCGTGGAGCTGTTGGAATCACCTGTGGATAAGCAGGTGCTAGCTTGTTTAGTAGCTCCTGGAAGTGCTCAATCCATCTCCTCTTCTGCCCTTTGTTATCTGCTATTACTCCTCCTTTGTTGTCCCTTATTTGCCTCTTTGGCTTGGGAAACCTTTCTGCTAATCTGTTGGTGATGGAGTACAGATCCTAATTTATATTCTGCCTCTTCCGCCTTTGTTGCAAGCGTCTCTAGATTATTCCGCTTGTCTGCTCTAATACTTCGCTTTACGCTTCTATTTGCTACCGTGTACTCTTCGTGTGCTTTTATTATTGCGTCTCGCGTTCTGCTGTTTTTGACACTTGCCTTGTTTTCTAGCATTTTTCGCATTTTTTGAAGCGTCTCTTCTGCTATCGACTCCCTGTTTGTGTAAGACTTGGAGCCCAGTACTTCTTGGTATGATGAACTTACTGCTTCTTTTACGTTCTGCTACTTCTGCTCTATCGTGTCTTCTTCAAGCTGTTTGTCTAGGACCTGGAACTTGTTGAAGAGAGTAACCTTCAATTCTTTTTGCTTCGAAGTGTCTTACAGTATGACAGTGTTGTAACGTTGGCATTGCCTGGGACCCCCTGTCCAACTCCTCTTCAGCTTTAGTTTCAATCGGGCGGTGAACGTCCGAAGCCACGTCTGCTCCTGGTTGTTAAGACTTTAACAACCTTCTTTTAAACTCAACGACAAAACAGTACTGCCTTAACTAAAAATTGATTTAAGCGAACAAAACAGAATATAAAATTTTATTAAAATTTATGCAAATTTACATCGTGTTAATTTACTATATATTATACAAATAGTGTAATGTGTCTATATATAACAACGTATGTCTTATCACAAACTGTATTCAAACAATTTGAGACAAAGTGTATTTTAAAGAGGAGTACGGCTTTATATTACCGTAGTAAAATATCACTGCACAAGCAATAATGTACTACTTAAATATGTGTTAACAATATTATGTGTAATAGCATATCTTACGGCTAGAGCTTCTTTCATTTATTGACACACATATTTATTTCAATTTTACAAGTTGAGTCCAATAGAGTATGGAACCTAAAAACTGGTGGATTCGCATTTGAGACATTTGAAATTTATTTGCCTTATTTGACGGAAACATGGACACTAACATAAAACGTTCAATTTGTCTTCTATGTTCATTTAATCACACCCTTGACGGTATCGTTAATAGAGCAAGGAATATGACAGCGTGTGTATCTTCCAGTTTGAATTCTTAAACCCTAAGAAGCCCTTATAAGAATTGTACACAAAATATTTTGCATTAAATCTAAGTACGTTTCGTATACTGGAGTTGGTATGAATGTCCTATCATATCTAAAACAAAACAATTATTCATATTGCAAAGCCATTTTTGTATAGATATTTCTCTAATTCTACACTTTGATTCACACACGTACGACTTATTTTTAGTCACATTTGCATTTGCGAATATATATGATCACCCATATTCATTTAACACCTTCTTACATTGGATACCCAAGTTTAATACCATGAATAATCACTTATCGCATTCGTATACACAGTTTTATTATTATATTTTCACTTTTAACAGCTTCAATCTAATATTTAACAATACGAACATATATATTTACATACAGTAGTCGTCTACCTATTTCACCACCATATACTGTTGCATTACATGTGTTGCTTTTAACATTTAACAAACGTTTGCAAAATATTAATCGAATTCGTTTAATATCTGAATTTATTGAAATTGGGTTTTCGAAATAATCTGTTAATGCCATCAACTAAAAGTATATATAATTTCTTAAATAAATCGATATAGCGGCGTTTTAATACGAGAAAGGACACCGGATACAAATCAAATTAAATATTTTACGACACATGGAAGATATAAAATACTTTAACGCGTAACCTATATGTCATCATCCACATCTCTGATGCATGAATAAAAAAACGAGCCAACAAATGCATCACAGAATTGACAAAATATTGTAGGTTTAAGATCATAGTGTGTTCATTCATAAAGCAACGTATTAATAGCCTTAAGGGTTTTTCCTACTTACTGCCCCTGGTTTAATATGAAGCGACAAGTATAAATAAAGACAGTCCATATAGATAAAAGCATCGTTGAATTCTGTAAATGTTCAATTATATGTCCATATCTCATCTTGACGAATTCTACCCCTTTTTGGAAAAGTTTCCATTAGTTAGAATAAAGGGTAAAATTGATCATATCGTCTGCAAATAATAGTAAAATTAAAATGATGTATTTTACATTTATGCAAGAATAAACGTTGGTTTGTTGAACAAGTTCAGAATCCTCAACACATAATAAACAACGAATAGGAGACATTACCTCCTCTTGTCGTTAACCAACGGCGTAGCTAATGTATTCAGAGTATTTTGTGCATGCTTTTATTTGAAATTTTCATACATAGTACTTATCCAAAATACTTTTCCTTGTATACCGGATGTATACATGTTTAGCAACAATACATTGCGATATATAATATCAAAACATTTAAAGCCACACACTTTGCCTCTGACCTTGAAATGAAATACATGTTAATCAATACATAAAGATGCAATTTGAAAGTGTGCAAAATTGTAATCAAATCTATAGCCTAGTTAGTAAGTAATTTATTATTTTTCGAACCGTACCGCTTTTAAAGCCGAAAGTAGGATTTCAATTATTATTCGTCCATTTCGACAAAGGCGATTATTTTAAAGTTTTGAACGCAACAAAAGCCAGATTTATATCTTGTAACCACCAGATATATTATAATTGACGTAGATGAAATTTAATCTATAGCCTAGTAGCCAAGTAATTTATTATTTTTCAAACGGTACCGCTTTTAAAACCGAAAGTAGGATTTCTAAACGTATACGTCCATTTCGACAAAAGCGATTATTTTTTAAGTTTTTAAGCGCAAAAAAGTCGGAAATCTACCTTGTAACCATCAGATATATTCTAATTGGGATATATAAAATATGTTTGTTATTTATACTTAAATTTACTATGACAAATAAGTTGTTTGGCTTTAAGCATATCAACGTAAACAACATTCAGACGCTAATTTTCATTTACCACATTGTGCAGTTTTAAAATAATGCGTAATATGTTAACAAATACATATAAAATCTATGCACCCTGCATAATTATCATTGAAGTTTCAATACATCCGGTCCTTAGCGCCTTCTCGGGAGTAGCATTGGCTCATTTATCAATGCATCGCAAAAAAGAGATGGCGCTCGTGATTAACGGCCGTGTAAAATCGTCAAGTACTGTGTTACATGTTATTGAGTCTTCTACAATTAAATAAATGTTTATCATGTAAATGTGCATCAGGAGAACTTAATGCTAAATACAAGCACACTTTCTAATTTTACGGAAAGCAAACTTACAACAATTTTGCAATATTCGCAAATAACTCATGCATACATTTGGGACTTAACATAACCATTTTATTAACATAATATGTATACATGCATGACGAAATTGCTGAACGGAAGATCATAATGAAAACTGTGTTTTTAATTTCATGTCAGGATAGTAAACTGCAAACACAATGTGTGAAATTGCTATTGTATTTAGCCTGTATAAGCTCTACATTAATAGCAATTGCTGAGCTCAGTTGTGTATGACCATTGTAGAACAGAACATGCACACTAAAATTGAGCTTGCGTTCCGGCATCTTTTCATTCAGAAAACATATGCACATTAAGGTATGGAGTGTGGGTCTTTTAACTTTTAAGCAATAGGCCGTTGCCTAACAATGAACAATACTATTATATCCCATAGGGAACGTGAAAAAAAGTTTGCGTGATTAATGACGTGTCAAGCACTTAGATATTACATCATGGGGTGACATTTAATCTCATTAGCGATATATCAAATCACCCATACGTCCATACGTCCTGTTTTACCTATCCTACCTCACTGCACATAAAGATATGTATTTATACTTAATTATCCTTATACTACAAATAAACTACATTTAAGCAGATTCGTTTTTAATTAAAAACACAAGATGACGTATTTGCCTGCTCTACTGCAGAAAGTTATAAACACGCAGATTAGTCGACGCAACATTGTGTCAAAATGTCGATTCTAACGTGACCATGGGATTAAATTATCATTAATCTAACTTAGTATAACCTCATGACTAGGTTTAGCCTATCTTTGGATGCATTATTCATACGTTTTTGGTGGTTGAAACACGTGTGATCGTAATACTAAACATGTTTTATTTATAAAAGAGTTATTGTAATAATACAACCAATATGGATATATCAGGCAAATGCATATGACAAGAAATAGAAAACATTTGTTAAGTACATGCAGGAAAACTGTAGAAAGACACTACTCAGTCCGTCAAAAGGTATACAAGTGTATGTGTAAAAATCTCTTTAGAGATCAAATTAGTTTATGCATTATTACGGAAATTATCCATAATTGTATGAACGGTAAACTGAACAGGCTTGTTATGCAGCAATATGTGTCAAAGTCGGTTTGATTTCTGAAAGTACCATCATGTAGCTGATTTAATAGCTAATATATTACGGCTTGTTTTTCCTTGGGAGACCTTTAATAATGTCGTGTAATCCCAAAGGTTAAAATTAATAAATCCAAGATGTTTAAAGAGACTTCACAGTTTATTTATTTATTGTGCAAAGATGAACAAGATTGTCACGATAATAAACAAATATATTATTAACCTGTGAGATGACCAATGTATCAGTGCTTATAAACTGAAATGCATTAAGCTGTGTCTTTTCGATAAACGCACATCGGATAAATTAAATCGACCCTGCAGTTGGTTTAGAAAAAAATCAATTGCAATCTACATGTGGATAGTCCCATAATCATGGTTGTAGCAGAAGGCTTCACAGACAACAGGCAATGAAGACTATAAAACAAAGTCTAGAAGAAATTATAAGGTATCAAGATTCTCGCAATGGTAACATGCCCCTGCAATTTGCAATACACAATCATTTTGGTGAAAATCAGTGCACGGTTCTTAAATATCATTTGATTTATTTCTTAACCCTAGTTATATCAATTGATTACATAATATTTTACTTTTGATGTGTTTAAATAGTTTAGCATTGTGGTATTTCTTAAGTTTCTTACAGCATTTTTATTTATATCACACAATTTTAAATTATTAAACCTTTAATTAATTCTTTATAATAGTATCAATCACTCTTATTTTTTATCAATTTTATGTTTATTTGTTTTGTACAACGCCATTAAATATAATATTATAAATAGGCGTTTCATCAAATAAGCAAGTTTCAAGTTTCAAGTTAAAATTCAAATATCGCATTTAAATGAAGTTCAGTTACTACAACACTTTAATATTTTAAACAACAACTTTGTTTGTATGCCATCTTGAAGGGATTAAGTTTGCCAACTTCCCACACTTATTAACATTAATCTTTGATAAAATATCCTTGTATATGCTTTAAACATTTAAAAGGCCTGGGAAACTCATTTCTATTAAGAGTAAACACAACTATAAAGTTTGATTAAATTCCCAATTCGTTCAATTTGATATGTATCATATCCAAAGTACTGACGTTTGGCTTTTACATTATATAATACAAATCTTGACTAGTAACATAATAGGGAACGTTCTGTGAATGATGTATTTACGTCAGTTGATGTACATTTTTCAAGACATGTACTATACACATATATAGTATGAACCTTGCTCTGGGAAATCGTGGCTCTATAAAGTGCCATGCCTAATAAACCCGTACAGTCCGCACATATTAAACAACGACGAAACTCCCCTCCTTTATGTGTATCTTAACAGCCTCGGTATTGTTTATTCATATGACATAAATATTATGTTATATAATATAACAATATGATAGAAATTTAATTACAGATAATATTAATAATATGATAGGAATTTATAAGTAAATTTAATTATCATAATTGTATTTCAGAAATTATCAAGACATGTTTATGCATTTTCAGAAATTAAATAGATGTTTAGTAATGTAAGAAAATGTTAAAAATTGATTGACATTAATATAACACATCTTATATCATAATACTAAAAGTTCTATAAATAAAATATTTGAATGTTAGAAACAATAATAGCATGATATATTGGCCATGATTATAGGATTGGAAAATTATTATTATTTGTTAAATTATATTTAAGATCTCTTGCAAGTAAAAACGAATCATACCTTTACATTCAGTGTTAAAGTAGGCTAAATCAATAATTTAAAAGGTCAAAGATAAGATATTATAAACGCATGAATCTGTTACTCAGCGACTTGTATTTAACAAGGTATCCCAGTTGATAGTATGGTCAAAAATATTGACACAGGAAGACTAATCTTATTAAATTATTTCGTACATCCATTGAACTATACCGATGAACGCGATTACAGTAATACCTTATTATCATCAGACATACAAAGTACTGCAGCGGGAAATCCTAGTTTAAGTAAATTATCCTTTACATCCATTGCAATTTGTAGTCAAATCAGATGTATGAAACGATTATTCGATAAATGGGTAAACACATGAATAATTTGGTTACTCCGTTCCCGGGGGTGTCATATTGGAACAGTAATTTAGCGGTCAGTCAATCAGCAAGCAGCAAGTAGTAAGGAAACTCTTTGACCAAGCCAATCAGATATTAATAAGTATTTATTTAAACGCTTTGACCAATCAAATATGTTATAGGAAATTATATTATTTTAGGTTTATGTCGAGATGTTTTGTGGGGAGAAAACGACACATTTTGCTTAGATTTTGAGGTGAACACATCGAGAAAGATACAATCATATAGTTGTCAGACTGTACTTATATATTTGAAAATATGAATTAAATTAGATATTAAATTGGACTGGAATTCACATATGGCGTTGTTGTTGAGTATGTCATTACACGTTGATATATGGATCAATTGAAATTAATGGAAAGGGACGGACTTGCCCTATTCGATATGAAGCAACATGTAGTTAATGCGAGTCACGTCATTATGGCAATACGCGCATGACGTGAAATTGAACGATAGGTTACACACTATAATATGAAGAAAAATGAACTTTGTTTGTTACTGTGTGTTCGGTACGAACAATAAGCGATTATGTGACATATGGAATGATTCGTTTGATCTAATTCTCTTCCAAACAAAACTCTAGTCAAGGCGGACTGAACAGTTAATTTGAGAGACCAAACTTATTACACATGCATTCATCCCCGTTTTCCAAGAGCGCGGAGCAATTATATTATTGGACGTGCAGACATGACCCAGTTACACGTTCATTGTGAGAAAGTAAATTGTCTAAGACAAAGTAGTTTTATCACGTTTAAAGTGAATTTACATCTTATACGGAATTGTATATGTCTTGTACAATGAAATGTTTTTAAATGTCAACTTTTTCCTATTCGAATAAACGGATGCCAAATACATTTCGAGTATGTGCTTAAAAGCAATAGCTTGCAGTATGCGGAAATAAATCTTATATCGAAAAGAAAAATTAAGCTGATATTTAATGAGAATACTTATGTTAATTTGTTTTTGGGACCTAATAATGTCTCACGCTCTGAGACATATCTTTATTATAAACGATAATGTAAATATATGTTAGAAGCTAGAAGGGGTTTCATTTGCCCCAAAACACTTTTGACCGCTTTTTCGCGACTAAAAAGTCGTCGGTTTATCTGAACGTTTACTGCTATGTACAATTAAATATTTTTTTATCAGTTACTTCACATAAAAATGATTCATTTAATACGAACGCTTTTTACATACATAAAAGTTATTTGGCCTTGGCATGCAATCGCATATCTTAAAAATTGTGATAGGAAAAACTGTACCAACTAAAATATTTAGCGAATTTAATAAAAACGAAACAATAATAATACAGAGAACTTATGTATATGCAGGCTACGTATAATTACATTGACTATCAAATGGGGATAAATATCATTATAAAAATTGATACGTGTAAATTGATGCTATTTTAAGTTGTCCGTCAGCAAGATTACTACCGTCAGAGATAATAATTAATAATTGTTGATCGCTAGATGGACTTAACATAGTATTATTGATTTTACTGCCGCAGTCATAACCGGTTGGATCAAACGGTGACGTACTTTCAAGACGTATATGTACTATGGACTTAAATATCAATAATAAAAATGAGAATGTGCCGTGGGAAATGCGCTTATTTATTCATGATATGTGTGGTCTAAAATAACTGTATTCATATGGTACCAGCTGTCTGAGCTGACCTGAATAAAGGTGTAAACATTCAATTACATACATGTTTCGGATTGTATACTTATCTAGAGTTGGTTTGCTTCTAGGACGCTGCGCAAAAGGGTATCTAGATAAAAATTTCACTTTTCCATTTCCCATTGGTATAACACTTAAGAGATAATATTTGCTTTTAAATAAATCATCATTCAGAGAAACATTTTCATTTAAAAACTTTTTCCGACATAAGAAGTCAACATTATTTTATTAATTCTAACAGTATATAAGATCTAATAGATTAAGTATTATTTTTGTGTTTAAATAACAACTTTATAACGTGAGTTTCTTTCAAAATTTTCTTCATGTGAGATTACCATCCTACCTACCTTTAACTATATCTAAAGTGACCGTGCTTTACAACTAAGAAAAGCACTTTGAAATTGTCAATTTACTAGATTACTCATTTTTAATTGACACATTTGTTAACATTACATTTTGTCATATAGAACTTGTTTTCTATTAATAGTAATTTTGCTTACCGATTTCTTATTCTTGGTGAAAACGACCAAAAATACATACGCAATTCACTTATTGGCTTTCCTTTTGATAATCTACCGTTTCAGACTATAAAGAAGACGATCAATTAATTGATCTGTGCAGAATATAAAGAAGTGAAACTCCAACTGCTGGAGCAGTATTGAATTTTTATTATATACAATTGGTTGGTCCGTTATTTAAGGCAAGTGACCGATTGCCGAAACAATACAAAACAGCACAATACAAAACGACATAACCACATATAAGCATAAAGCTGGGGTCACCGCCTTGGAACGGTAAATGCAAAGCATTGGGGGTTCAAACCGGTTTTATAACGCTCAACCTCACACTTGGCCCAGCAATATTCATGATACATTTAAGTGTTAATAAAATTTAACCTCATTGCATTGTAACTCAAACATAATAAAAGGGAATTTAAACGTATTCAATTTAATTACCATTTAATTAGTCAATGGTAGAAAAGATACCAGAGCAAGAGAGTTACAACTTTTTGAGGAACGACGAAATGAAACTACGAGCAAGCCTAAGAAGCCTATAGAGATTAACCCATGATATGAAATTGGAAATGACGTAATTCGAAACGATATAAGTCTGCCGCCAACACACACATGGATTATACGTCTATTTAAAAGTAAAATACAAACAGCTGTTCTTCAGCATCAAAATTAGGAAATTTTCATAACATTAAAACAAGTAATAAATTAATACACATTCAATATTATTAGTATATCAAGTATGGAGCATACATGCATACAGTCACATGTGGGTGTTCTTTAATATTTGTTGAAAAGGACACCTCTACATGACGATTCTTCAAAGTGCAACTGAATATAACTTGAAGCTTTTGTTATTTCAGATAACATGATTTATGTGTTGTTCACGTTGTCCGTGTTAAATTATACTTATGATATTGCTGAAAAGACATTAGCGGCGAAAAGTTTAAACGCTAATTTTTTAACACTGTATTTGCATATCGTTTTAACATAATTTTCGATCCTTCTTGCCAGGCTTGTTCAGAATTGAACACGTTTCTATGGTGCTTTTTCATGGTTTAATTACCTTAACACGGAATGAAGCTCTGTGATTGATCAAATTGTAATTAAATAATTTTTCTAAAGCATTCATTTGCATATACATGAAAAAGGTTAGCCATTTATAAATGATTTGTGTAATATTGACTTCAAATGAGCTGCGCTCTGTGAAAAGGGGGTCTAATGCATGTGCATAAAGTGTCGTCCAAGATTAGCATGTGCAACCCGCACTTGCTATTACGGCACGACACTTTCCGCTGTAATGATAAATTTCGTTTAAACAAAACTCTTCTTCTTAGCAAACGTCTAGTTTAGATCGAAAGTGTCGTCCCTTGTTAGTTAACCTGTGCGGACTGCACAGGTAATCAGAGACGACCCTTTACGCAGATGAATTTAGCTCTCTTTTCAAAGAGCACGACTCAAATGTATTTTCTCATCGGAAGACACCGGGAGGATGTCGCATTCAAAAATGTATATCGTATAGTTATATATTCTTAAATGAATAAATGCACATCTAAAAGTTAGTGTGTAACACAATTTCAAAATTTGGCACGCTTTAGCTTCATTTTCCCCCAAAAGACATCTATCAATTTTGATATGAATAAAGTTTCCATTAGAACAATAATGTTTCTATTTAATTTATTAAGGCATTCCACTTTACAATGCCTTTATATAATAAAAAACAAATGTTAAAACTGGTGCAAAATCATAAAAAACATGCATATCTATCCCTAAAGGTTCAGTTTTGGTAGTGTTAATTTTAATCCAGTATGAAAAACGGCCAGGATACGGAATAATCAAAGTAAGGTACACACTGTTTGAGAATAATCAATGCAGCTCACGAATTAGAGTCCATTTATTTTAAGCAAACACTTAATTATAAACAGCACGATATTGTGTGTGGAAATGGTAATTTGTTTAGTAATAGATACATGCGAGTGCTGTTATGATATCAGTTAAACGTAGTATTAATGGGATATTGTAAAGCGTCAGTATAGCTTTAATATGTAATGCAACTCAATATAAAATACAGAGCATCAATGTTAAGGAGTTAGTAAATAGGACACAACATCAGGGCTGGTATTCGTAAAGTTCTTTAGGGTAAACTTACGAAAATTCCTTAAATAATTGAAAATTCCATAAGTCTTTTGCTCTTTCATTGTGGTGTCTTTTTTATTTAATTGATTTACTTCAGTAAAATTTGCATAGAAAAACAGTATTAAGGCATTACAAAACTGAAATCATTAGAATTTCAATAGAAAATCCAGCTTATGAAAAGATTTGCCTTAGGAGCTTTATGAATACCAGCCCAGGATACAAAACGACTCGGAACTATATACGGCGCCTGAAGGTGTAGGTGCGGTTGTATCTAAAACATAAAACAAATACTGCTAACATATGGCCGTATTACTATTTTTTTATAACGATATTAAGAATTACAGATACAGAGAAAGGAACAAAAGAAAAATTTCAAATCGTACCATTTAACGTTTAAAACGTGTTAGCAACGCTTTAAAAACATTACAATTTCCAGCGTGTTTGCCGAGTTAATACACACCTTATTATTTGTTTACATATAGCTTATATTTGCTTATTAATACAAAAAGTATTTTTTTTGCACTATTGTAAGGGTATTTGAGTATGTCGTGAGCGAAATACAGCACCGATTGCCTAATGATTGCAAAAAACTCCATGAAAAATTGACATTTAAAAGTCAAAAATCAAGATGTGCTTGTGAAACACTATGTCCCGCCATATATTTGACCTTTGACCTTAAAGGATGACCTTGACCTTAAGCTGTCACCAATTAAAATGTGCAGCTCCATGAGATACACATGCATGCCAAGTATGAAGTTGCTATCTTTAATATTGAAAATGTTATGGCAAATGTTTAAGTTTCACGCAAACAAAACAACAAACCACCAGACAGGGCAATAACAATAGACTGGAGACATAAAAATTAAATAAACATGTGGTATTTAGCATAAAACCATGTTATTCTTTATAGGACTTGATGTTTGCATTGCAGGCTACGTTTACCAAAGATATTGTCCGTTTGAATGATTGGACATACACATTTATAATTGTTTACATGTAAGCAATAAACAATCGATGTAAAAACAAAGTAAAATATAAGTTGTACTAACCAGAACGAATATACTGTCAATCAAATAGAAGAACGACATACATTTGTTCAGGTTTTTGTTAAGTAATCAGACGATTAAATAATTGTAGGGACGAGTAGCGAGAACAACTACTGACATGTGAATGAGATTCGAGTTTAAGTTTTATAACAATATTTGGGTCCCTTACATGAGGGAACAATACCCAGTCATTTAAATGCCATTGGATAGATCGTTGGATTTGAATCTTACGGATGTAAATTTTGCTGTGTTAACTTTTTCCACAGTTGATAGTTGGACGATTAAATGCCGACTCGCTTATTTGACGTTGAAGTATACGTTAACATATTTAATATTGTATCACAATATTGACAATTACATGTAGCATGCTAATTTTGTAAATGTTTGTTTAATGTCCACATTATAGTAATCCACCTCCTTTAATTCACGACATATACAAACAATTTCAAAATAGTATATACACTAGTTTTGTGTATTACAATGGAGTGTGTAATGCTTGTACGCTTTCATTTATTGTTAAAAATTGAAACGATGATAATAATTATAAATTTCTATTAATTTCCGAGTTTTTCCATACCTTACCATGTGGTAAACGTTGAATTCATCCCCATACAATAATGCGCGAAAAAAAAAACACTCCCTTTAAACTATTCTTTTTCTAAGCAATTTGTATGATCATTATCTTGTGCAATCTCGATGAGGGACTTAGTCGTATGAGATTTATTTGACACTAAAAAGACATTGCCATCATAGACAATCTTAATATATTGATTATCAATAAGGTATGCTAATATAAAATGTTTCGGTCTTAAATTTCATTTAAACTGACAATTATTAGCATATCTGATTTTACCGTATTTTGGTTGTATTATTAAATGAACTTGTGTGAGTTAACTTCTTATAACCTGTAAACAACCATACCATTTGCTATTGTTTGATTTGCCTTTGAAAAAATGTTAATGTTTCACATTGCCATTTAAAGTTTTTGTAGCATTAATTATAACAAATGTGTTTATTAGTCTTTGTATATGTGATTACGAACGGTGTTTTTGTGTTACAACTGTTCTATTAGGCTGTGAATTGTTTGTTTAAGAACTTCCATTTCTCTAAAACGTTAGTGCTGGCAAATAAAATTCACTTAGGCTGTATTATTAGGCCGGTTTAATAAGGTAATACCATTTGGTTTATCGTATTGTAGATTTCAATAAATTCAAAATAGTTTTGGTTATTTGCTGACAAGCCAACAACCACTTTGATAAGTTATAGAAACAGTCATGCCAAGTTAATTTCATCATCATTTTAGTAATTTATTTCTGATTCATTTAACAGCAAGTTGTTTTATTCTCATGGTATTTTACTATATACACACTCACGTGGCGTACTTTTGCAAGGGAAAATATATCGAAATAACGGTAGAGTGCATAATCAGACATTGTTTACATCGGCATGAAGTTTTGTCGTAAAGAGCTCAATTAGCAACATGTACGTACTAACCCCGAGAGCGTCCTAGCATTGTTGGAGCAGTTCAACTATGTGAAACCTTTTCTGCATACTTAATACTGTAAGTATTAGAACGTCATATACGAGGTTTCATGCTTTTTACAAATAACCGCTAGTCTACTTTTCACCTAAGTTATCATTGTTGATGAGCACAGGAACCTTAGTGAAGCAGGCGGCTAAATCAGGAGCACAGGAACCTTAGTGAAGCAGGCGGCTAAATCAGGAGCACAGGCACCTTAGTGAAGCAGGCGGCTAAATCAGGAGCACAGGAACCTTAGTGAAGCAGGCGGCTTAATCAGGAGCACAGGAACCTTAGTGAAGCAGGCGGCTAAATCAGGAGCACAGGCACCTTAGTGAAGCAGGCGGCTAAATCAGGAGCACAGGAACCTTAGTGAAGCAGGCGGCTAAATCAGGAGCACAGGAACCTTAGTGAAGCAGGCGGCTAAATCAGGAGCACAGGCACCTTAGTGAAGCAGGCGGCTAAAGCAAGAGCACAGGAACCTTAGTGAAGCAGGCGGCTTAATCAGTTGATGAGCACAGGAACCTTAGTGAAGCAGGCGGCTAAATCAGGAGCACAGGAACCTTAGTCAAGCAGGCGGCTAAATCAGGAGCACAGGAACCTTAGTGAAGCAGGCGGCTAAATCAGTTGATGAGCACAGGAACCTTAGTGAAGCAGGCGACTAAATCAGTTGGTCTTAATAAACAAGGCAGTGTTAATGCAACGTCAACTTCGAAATGAATGTAAAGTTTTTTTGTACTAATATCATTTCGATACTCAGTATAAATATTTTGTTTTAAACCCATAGAGTGCATTACATATGTTGAATTAAATTAATTGTGGATTCTAAACAATCCATGTCTAATTCGTCCTTTAATTCAATTAAATTCTCTTCTCATTGATATTTACATTTAAATAGACTCTGTCTCACACGCACTGATGTCGCTTTCTAGTCACTCAAGTTAACTCTAAAGTAATTCTTAGAGACGACGATGCTATGGATATACAATTTTAATATGTATGTATATATATGTATATATGTATATATGTATATATATATATATATATATATATATATATATATATATATATATATATATATATATATATATATATATATATATATATATTTATATATATATATATATATATATATATATAGTTTCAGATTGGGTAAAATGGTGGGTCAAACGTCCATTTTACCGCCGTATTGTTGGGTCTTTAGTCGATTGTCGGGTCCCAAAGTCGATTATCGGGCACTTGGACCCGACAGTTGAAGACCCACTTAATAAAAGGCTGCTTAACATCCTCATGACTATTTTTTAATTCAAATTTGCATATGTAATTTTACTCGAATTGTCGGGCCTATATCTCCCATTCGCAAACATTAGATCAAACTCCTCACGGCAGTTACTTCCCTTGGGCATCTTCTAGAATAAGGGAGGCCACTGAGCCCTTTTCGGAAAGTCGCATATCTCCCCTGAGTATTCTCCGGAATTGGAGGTTCTCAATCGCTGGCATTCGGTACCCCTCGCAGATTATCATAATACTTATCCGATGTTTGACGGAAAGGGCCGAGAATGTGCGATTGAATCGCTGGGTAGTATTGATTTCCAGTAACAATGGCGTCGAATGAGAAAGAAAACGATCGTTATCTGTCTGACATCGAAATTGACAAATTAAGTGTTGCACAATTGAAGGATTATTTACGATTTCATAATCATTATGTGTCAGGGAATAAGAATGAACTTGTCTTGAGGACAAAAGGCGTACAAAAGCTAGGATTAAATGATCGACAGCTGCACAGGAATGCGGAAGTAAATTATGAAAAAAGGAAAACAGAAAAACTTTTTACGCCACTCGGTGAAAAGCTGCCACATCCAGATGTATTAAAAACGTTGAGTAGTGACTTAATGGACTTTCCTACATTAATAGATAGTGACATCTACAATTATTTTGTGCTGAAAATGAACACACAAAAACAATTGAGATCAAAAAATTGTATTATGTTTACAGACATAAACACAGTATTTTGTACCATGACATAAGTGACAAATGGGAACATTGTTTTGTTAAATGCAAAGTATTACCATCTCTACCGAGTGCAAATGTGAAAGAAAACCCAGATCACAGTGTGTGGCTCTGTCTGTCAAAGGTCACTGGACAGGTTCATTCAGCGGAATGTAATTGCACAGCCGGGTGAGTGTACACAGTTTTTCATATAAGTTCTTGCAATATTGAAACGAGGTTATAAATAATTTATCAAGAGACATGCCTCTGTTACAATCCTAGTTGCAATAATCCAACTCCCAGCTATATTTACCCTCTGGGTTGTGAGGTGTACGAATGTACTCATAAACCCTCAGAGCATTCAAGAAGAACTAGTAGTTACGATCCCCGAATCGGCATTATACCAATCATTTTCATAGATCTATATACTGGTCACAAGCTATTCTCGGGATGGACCAGTTTCTGGGAAATTTTCATCAAAATTTAGATGCTCGAGCAAAAAAAAAAGTGCAGTTTGAAAGTATGTCTAATTATTATGTTTATATATTTTCAGGAGCGGAGAAGCATGTATCCATATTGGTGCATTTATGTATGCCCTTTCTGATCTCACTGCTAAAAAGAAGGACGGCACTCTAAGATCAACCTCAAAAAAATGCGTGTGGGACAGATTTAATAATCCCCGGAAAAGAAAGCGAACGCCTAAAAAGTCTAGCGAATTTACATTTCGGAAACATACCTTTGAGTCAAAATTAGAGCCAGTCGAAAATAACACCAGAAAAGAACTTCTTGCGATTTCTGTAAATGAGAACAGTTTCCGTTCAAAACTCGAAAATATGCAACCCAACAGCTGGATGGCTTTTGAACTTTGTAGAAGAGAAGGAAGAGGTGAAATTACCAAAGTTTATAGAAATTGGATATAACTTTAGTGATAGCGTAGATCTGAATAGTGAAACTGTGAAGGATAAAATGTCGAAAATGATGGATATGCTACAAATGGATGAACTTGAATGCCAAAGTATTGAAAAATTAACCAGAGGTCAGGGAAAGAACGTACTTTGGGAAGATGAAAGAAAATTACGTGTAACTGCATCCAATTTTGGTGAAGTAATTTTACTGAAACAAGAGACTGAAAGATTTAAAAGAAATTGATTGCAATCTTTAAAGAATAGTAACAAATATGAATTTAAGATCACAATTGTGAATTTCTCGCAAGCTTACCCTTGCTCCTAGAATATGTTTTTATAATTTTGATGTCTCACTTTTCTCTAGAGATTAACCCTTTACCACTTAGATATGTATTTTCAAGCTTTTGTAGTTCCTTAAAAAGTTAAATGTAATAAAGTACCTTTATTACTAAATTTAAGTTTTAAAGGCTTCATTTCCAACCCTTAAATACTGATGAGCAGCAAACAGTATAAAACCTGAACAGACTGCGAGTTACTAGCATGCTGTTCTGGTTTTATGCTGTTTTCACTGTGCTTCCAAGTGGAATAGGGTTAAATAACAAAAGTTAACGCCAGATCAGAAAATAATTTAAGTAACAACAGTACAGGACATCATTGAGGTCCCTCCTTTTTTATGTTTCAATAGTCATTTAGCTATACAAAGCATATAAATATTGTACATAAAAGTGTATGAATGTATAAATATTTATCAACTGTTCATATTATGAATTTTACAGTAGTACATGTAGAATGCTTTTCAACGATTTGTGTACGGTTCATTAATACCATCACAACGTGATTGTCAATTGTTATTCCGCTAAATTGATTTGCTCTTAAAATGATAAATCATAAAAAGAACTTTTGCTATGTTATTATCCATCACTTATTACCTTACCTGTGTTTGGAGAAAAACCGAAGGGTTTACGATAATAATCTGTTTCAAAATGTTAAAATGATATGAAATTAATGAGTGGCAAGCATGAACCAAATTAAGAAAATCAACACAGAGGTATCAACAGCTGCATCTTATTAAAAATCTGTGCACAATGCTTTTTGTCCAAGTATAGATCATTTCAGAACCCCATTGAGTTAATAGACACCTTGGAAGCTTTGCTGGTATGACTTCTGCTTTACATCTGACAAGTACTCTGCAGGTGTTGCTACTTGTATCAGAAATCTTGGTTTTAAACAAGAGCTGTCACCATAGGATGACTTATGCCCCCTATATACGCTTGATAGAAGTTATGAGCATTTTCCCAAACCTAAATGCATATTTCGAAACCTAAACACGGACCCTAAGTTTAAGGTCAAGGTCACAGGGGTCAAAGTTTGTGTGCATATGGAAAGGCCTTGACCATATACACATGCATGCCAAATATGAAAATGCTATCTGAAGCGACATAGAAGTTATGAGCATTTTTCGAAACCTAAACGCAAAGTGTGACGGACAGACCGACAGACAGTCCGATCACTATAGCGACATAGAAGTTATGAGCATTTTTCGAAACCTAAATGCATATTCGAAACCTAAACGCGGACCCTTAGTTTAAGGTCAAGGTCACAGGGGTCAAAATTTGTGTGCGTATGGAAAAGCTTTGTCCATATACACATGCATGCCAAATATGAAATTGCTATCCAAAGCGACATAGCAGTTATGAGGATTTTTCGAAACCTAAACGCAAAGTGTGACGGACGGACAGACCGACAGACAGTCTGATCACTATATGCCCTCCTTCGGGGGCATAAAAATTCTTGACGGGTTTATTGCTCCCAATTATAAATTAACTGTTGATTAAGTCTTCAGTAGCAGTACTAAACCTTAAAGACAAACATTTACTTAGGTATACAAAAGAAATCTGTGTTTTCAACGCTCTGTGTCAATTAATGTATGTAAACTTGAATCCAGTACAATATTTATCAGAATTTCAGTCTTATAATTTGTTTGGTCTTACAAAACTGCTTTCAAGCAAGAAAACATGTATAAATATATTGGCACAAACACACAAACGCAGAAACACAATTTTCTTTTTTTGCCTGAAAATGTTTGTATGGAATATGAGACAAGAAAATAATAATCAGTAACAATTTTATTTTCACAAATGAAAGCTGACTGTAAAATGTGAAATTAAGTATTATTCACATAATTACATAGTATATTACTTATACATACATGCAATGGTCAAACACTTCTAGTTAAATTGTATACTGAATTTCTCACAAAGTTCACTTGTTCAGCTTCTTATCAAACTTAATTTGTACTAGTTTTAAGGAGCCACTTTTCCAGTTTATATTAGCATGACTATTTTCAGTTTATAAACACACTTTATTTTCCGGGGACAGGTTTTTCGTGCTAACCCTGCTTTCATTCCAACACTGACCTCATCAAATAAACACTCAAAAGTTCCAGCAGTTGGGATACCAGTGTAGAACAACACCTTATCGTCATCATCCCTTATATCCTCAAAGGTGAAGCTAGGCCGATCCACTTGTATCCCAACTGTCGACGTTTCAGTAGAAGTCTGGGTTGATATACTTCTGGGAACTCTCGTATCGTCGGTTTGAGTAACCACAGAAATCAGCTCCGGTTGCACTTGTTCACACTGATGACGGATTATGGCGGGTACTGGTGTAAACCTTCCATAGTCATGGAGCTGAAATAAATAAATACATTTTTACAAGCAAAGTAAATGCAGTTTGAAGTAAAGATTATAGGTCTTTCTGTATTTTACTAAGGCATCACCAAACTGATAACTTCTTCAGTTTTTTTCTTTAAAAATGGGAAGAGCATGAAAAACAACTATCTATTTATACTGCCAAGTGCCCTTTCGAGCATGGTAGGCAGACATGGACATTATCGAGTCGGTTTCCTGGGAAGAACCAGTACTTGGTGTCCATGGAGGAGATAATTAGAATGCTTCCCAAGTAAGGAGTGAACCCACTAACACCCGATCGCTAGGCGGATATCTCATCCACTACAACACCGCGACCTTGAACTACAAATATTTTTTTATGTCCCCCACTATAGAAGTGGGGGACATATTGTTTTTGCCCTGTCTGTTGGTTGGTCTGTTGGTTGGTTGGTTTGCGCCAACTTAAACATTTTGCAATAACTTTTGCTATATTGAATATAGCAACTTGATATTTGGCATGCATGAGTATCTCATGGAGCTGCACATTTTGAGTGGTGAAAGGTCAGAGGTCAAATATATGTGGCCTAAATTGCTCATTTTATGAATACTTTTGCAATATTGAAGATAGCAACTCGATATTTGGCATGCATGTGTATCTCATGGAGCTGCACATTTTGAGTGGTGAAAGGTCAAAGTCAAGGTCATCCTTCAAGGTCAGAGGTAAAACATATTTGTCCCAAATCGCTTATTTTATTAATACTTTTGAAATATTGAAGATAGTAACTTGATATTTGGCATGCATGTGTATCTCATGGAGCTGCACAATTTGAGTGGTGAAAGGTCAAGGTCATCCTTCAAGGTCAGAGGTCAAATATATGTGGCCCAAATCGCTTATTTTATGAATACACTTGCAATATTAAAGATAGCAACTTGATATTTGGCATGCACGTGTATCTCATGGAGCTGCACATTTTGAGTGGTGAAAGGTCAAGGTCATCCTTAAAGGTCAAATATATGGGTCAAAATTGCTCATGTAATGTCACTTCTGCAATATTGAAGCTAGCAATTTTATATTTGAAATGCATGTGTATCTCATGGAGCTGCACATTTTGAGTGGTGAAGGGTCAAGGTCATCCTTCAAGGTCAAACATTATTTAGGGGGACATTGTGTTTCACAAACGCATCTTGTTTCAAATTATCTTTATTCAACAACATTTTGTATAACGATAAAACAACTCACTCTTAGAGATACGTCTAGTAGTGATGCACTGCTTTCAACCAACAAACCATCTGCCTCGTTCTCGAAACTCAAGTCTGGTGAACGGTTATCTGACATTTCCTCAGTTTCTGGTGTGGAATTCGTCTCATCTGCTTCAGGGCCATTTTCCAGGGTCTGTAAGGTAAACAAATAAAATTAAATCAGCACATCAAAGACCTAGAAATACACATACTTTTTCAAACTAACATGAAAGAATGATGTTCAGATACGTAATATTTATGCTTCTGTATCATGTTGTAAACACCGTCAGATTCTATACCGATAGAGTAACTGACCCATGTTCATTCTTGAAACCTCGTATAGCCTAGTGGCAACATATCCGCTTCAAAATATCAGATACCATTGGTTCGATCCTCGGCTGTGAGCTACATAAAATAAATCATGAACTGTGCCATGGGTATGTCTGCCATTATCCCATGCTTGATTGTACCACAAGGAATCACTGATTTGAATAGTAAGCTCGATTTAATAATCCATCGGAATCGTTTTAAGGTGATAATCTGATTACACGCAGTGCGCAATCTGATTATGTGATGACTTAAATTAGTATAAGTATTAATATGATTTAATAAGAATAGTATATGTGCCTTTTATATACGCGTTCAATGCCATAATACCGGTAAAATCATAAGTTGATTTAGATATCAGTACATTAAATAAATGTCTATATATTATAATCATACAATACGCAATTTTACAATGCCGAAGTAATGTTATTTACTGAAATAAGATCTATTTTCGCATGACACTGGCTGTATAGCAAGTAGTCTTATATAAATAAGAGCAACATTACTTCAAGCACGTACACTTAACAAAAAGAGTTCTCCGTTTAAAAATGATGGTATTAAGGTGTTACTAAATATAAAATACCCAACAGCGGGCGAGCGTTTAATGCACTTTGCGCTTGATGAATAATGTTATACAATTATTATGGGCAAATTTATAATTTCAAAACATTATTAGTTGTTGATGTTATTCGCGTTCAATAAATACATCAGTTCTTCTTATCAACCTGATGCCTGTTGCCTGCTACAGTTTCTTATCATAATTGTATAAACTACAATACACCATCAGCGGCCGAGAGCAGAATACCGGCCGCTAAATAAATTGTGACTTGCATCAAATCTCAGGTCAAATTTCGATTGTTTTACAATAAAATACTAATATTTTATAATGTCAAGCACGTGCACTTAATAAAATACGATATTTCTTTATTTATTGTAGAATTTTGCAAAAGTAAAGCGCTTTATATATAGCAATGTTTTATTATTTCTTTCTAGTTACGTAAATAAACAAAACATAATTATGTATATAACATTTAATATTTGTACATAATTTATAAAAATAAATACAATGAAACGTGATGTTTGTGAAGTGCGCGTGACATTGAACTTCGAGTTAAGCGAAAGATGCGAATTAAATTACACATAATTAAAAACTGATACTATTCTGTCAGCATGATTTATACTCCATCGCGCCAATAAATTCATCAAATTGTGTATACAAGCAAAACGATGGAAATTATGACAGAAACCCAGCTTTTCAAATAAAATGACCCTTAACATAACGCTAGCAGACCCGAATGAATATACTTTATTTGAGTCGTGTTCTGAGAAAACTGTGCATAATGCATGTGCTTAAAGTGTCGTCCCAGATTAGCCTGTACAATCCGCACGAATTATCAGGGACGGCACTTTCCGCTTTTATGACATTTTTCGTTTAAATGAAGTGTCTTTTTAGCAAAAATCCAATTTAGGGTCGACACTTTACGCACATGCATTATGCCCATTATTCCCAGAACGCGACTCATTTAATCCAATCAGGTAAATAACAAATACAATAATAAAACAGGGGAAGTCTACACTGTGTATTAGCAACCTGCTGTGGTGAATATATCTTATCAGCTAAATACACAGGCACCTGGCTACTGTACTGGAAAAATTGGATTTACTGCCAAAATAATTGATTTCATTTATGGCTAAATTGTTGTGTACATGTAAAATTAAAAACGAGGATGTATCCACATCACCGTTGCACATTGTTATTAATTTCACAGTTATCTGTTCTTTATTAGAGATAGCCTAATTAAAGACGGCGCTAATAAAATGTGAAGGTGGATATAAAGAAATAAGGTCAATTTCCGCATGACACTGACAGTATAGCAAGTAGTCTTATATAACATATTAAAAATATTCCATGGTTAAAAATGCACGATGTTATATAGTAAAAGAGTGTGTTTGAGTAATCAATAGGATATTTTGTATTGGCTATATTGTTTCACTCGTAAAGAAAATACCAAAATCGACGTGCGAAACGTAAAAATTTATATCTGAAATAATATTGTTAAGGGCGTTAAGCTAGTTAAAAATAATCACGATTATTTACTATGTATAAATTAGATAAAACGTTAAGATGTAAATTCTTATCATAAATATAAAATGCACATAATATTATAATATTCATTCATATTTCATTATTTCAGGTAAAAGTACAAACATATTGTTTTAAATCCTATGTAATCAGCACTTTATGTTGGATTTCAACAATGCTTAATTAATTATCGGGTGTAGCAGCGGTGTACATTACCCATATGATATAACGCAAAGGTAACGGTCAAGCGACTTCCCACATTTATATGACATGTTTTATTATCGTTATCAGGTATCTGTTATGTGTCAACGGATTAACGGACATTGGTTGATTACCCGATAATATGCAAGTATCAAATGATTTAGATTCATTAGTTATGGGAAAACATTATATGCCTGACCTGAAAAATGTAAGTCATAACAAATAATTATATTATAAGTTCACTTACCAGAATCACAACCTAAGTGTTGCCATCGCTCGCAGGCATCGCAAGAAACAGCACGTTGCCTCTGCCCAACTGTCTTTCCACAATGTATGCACTTTACCACTTCTGCCATTGCAGAAACACAAAACTCACTTACTCTCACAGTAAAATTATTGTATCCTACATTAAAGAAGCACAAATGTTTGAAATATTTATATAAATTAGTTCAATTTATGATTCACTGTGTGTGTTTCAGAGTTTATTTACAGGTCCTACTGGCCTCTTCACGAGGTTATGGTAGCCCGACCTGCCCCTGTGACCTCTCAGGGGAAAAAGATTAATTTAGAGCCAAAGTAGGTCAAATTTACCCCGGCTTCCCGGGTATTCGCCAAATAATTTAATTTTAAAGAGAGTTTCGTGCACGTTGGCCAATGAGACCTTAATGTGTTATTTACCGTAAGGTGGTGATGAGGTGCGGATCCCGCCGAGTGTCCCGCACACTACTTATGTACAAGACACTCAACGCGACCCACATACCAACACCACTCGGTAAGTAAGACCCGGAATACACACACATAACGCTCTCACAACCCCCCACTCATAACGGGTGATGTGTATGAGAGTGCCACGCCCATGTGTTCCGGGTCCCTTGATGTTGATCTGTGTATGGTTGTGTATAGTATGTGGTATGTGATTGTTGTGCATTTGTCTGGAGCGGAAGAGGAGATGTCTGTCGGTTATTTACGGTCGTCGGTCAGTCGTGAAGGGCTGTATATCGTTGCAGTTCCCAGATCGCAGAACACGCCGCCCCCGCACAAGCGCACCCACGCCGAGCGAGCCCGAGCCCCCCCCCCCCGCGCCCGCATACGGCCCCGGCCCTAGCACCCAACCGCTGAAGACCCTCGAGACAAGCACCCTCATCCACCCTCTCGCTGCGCGCGACAACAGATCAGTCAAGAACCAACCATGGAGCCCCCCAAAGCCCCACCCGGAGTCACCATCGTTCTTTCCCACCCACCTGCCAAACATCCAGACCATGTATCAAGCTGGGATGTATTTATTTTGTAGTTATGTTATATTTGCTATTATAATTGGATAGGTAAAGTAAATAAATGATCTCAAAATGCCGTTGTTATATCATATGATTTATTTATGTTTTATATTAATTTGTAAAACTCATAGTATTATAGTTTATGTCCTGTATTCTAGCTTTCATTTACCCAAGTGTGGTTATTGTGCTCTCCGCCCCATGAGAGGTGTTAGTGGGGGTTCGAGCAGGATACAGGAAACGCCCCGATTCCAGAGGCGCCCCTGGTTCTTTTAAGTGCCCGGTGTATAGCACCGATACACTGCACCCCCGTTTAACGTCTCTCGCGGAGGACATATTAGTACATAGTGTTAGTATCGGTACTTATATACATGTGTAGTTCTGCTGTCTTGTGTCATATCTTACGGTAACGTGGGCTCTCTCTGTTGCTATTTGGTATATAGTTTGAATGTTATTGCGAAGGGCAGGCTAGTTTTTGAAAGATCATGTATTTGATGATAGAAGAAAGGGACTATGTTTGTTTGATTGGGCCGATGACTAGTTCGTTGGGGGTAGAAAATTTCTTTGTAAATTCTTTCTTATTGCTGTGTTAAGTGTCTTGTGAGACTGTGGTGTTGTAAGGGCCAGACTAGTTTTGATAGGTCATTTATTTGATGAAAGAAGAGAGGGCTGAGTTTGAGATGATAGTAAATTTGGTATTAGGGAGAGCGCACACGTTAGTGTTTCTGGTTATAAAAGCAAAGACAGCATTCCTATGTGTTTTTGTAATATGCCAGGTTAGTATCGTGGTCTGGTCTGGGGCATATGATTCACTGAAAACTGCCCGCTTTATATACAGACAGCCCTCTTAAATGATCAGTCGCCAAATACGCAATCGCTCCGCCCACTAAGTTGTGTTTTCATAAAACGCTTATTCCATTACTCCGTAAGTCTTTGTTTGTCGGACCATGTGGCCGCAATAAACGAAATCGATTGATTATTACGTGAGTTTGATTGACAGCTGGCGAGTGGTCAATTACTTTAAAAAGAGCATTGTTGTCTGGTTAAGCTTGTTAATAACCTTATGTAGTCTTTTATCACGCCAAACTGTGATACCATATGTCTTACTCATAAATTTGTGTCCAGACAATCAAAGCATGTCGGCATAATTAATTTTCATCAACTCACACTTTTACAAAACATAACTAACACAAAAGCATTCAATTATTCTTCTATATTTAAACCAAACTATCATACAATATGTCTGATTAAAAAATCTTTGAACAGAAAATGAAAGCATGCCGTCAAATTAAACGTCGTTTAACATTTCACGCTTGTTCAGATTTCAGGGGCGAATTGTCTTGGGGTGAGATTTCTTTGGGGCGAGTTGTCTGATTCCCATTCCGAATGGACTTTGAAAGAAACGAACGACAACTTTGTAAGAAAACCCGCCAATGGGGCTCGCGACCAATCGGATGGATGCTATGCCTGCTGGGATCGCCATGCTCTTTTTCGACGCGGACAGTGGACCCGACATGACCGACCTAACGGACTCGACTTGACGGACTCGACCTAATCAATTTTCTTTATTCTTAGACTTAAGTCTAAGAATTGTTTGGTGAATACGGGCCTAGCAGATTCTTTTGTGCACGAGGTAATATACTGTATTGCATTGTATTTGCCCCCAGGCCGTATTTATTGCTGTTTACCCATTGATATTGGTGGTGATAATCTTTAGTTTAAGTTTATTTATATGTTTAGTTTAAAATTATTCTGCAAATTACTGAATTTAAACTGAGAGATTGGTTCAGGGACATTGTATTTGTGGGTCATTCTTCCCCAACCTCTGAATGAAGTGGGTCACTTGAAGTTGGCCGGTACTGTTAACAAGTTGTATGAAAGCTGGTTAATGTTCTATGCAATATTTTTATTATTTTCTACACTGGATCTGGTTTACTTATATATTTGAAGGTTAAACAAAAATTGAGGCAAAAATTTACCGGCTGAGGGGAAAAAAATTCCAGTGGAAAAGACCATTTTTCGACGGGTCACAAAGGAGATAAAACCTGTCCTTGATTACATGATATAAAATAAACAGATTGCATTCTTATGTTTATCTTTTAAAGTATATTTTAATAAGCATAATTGTGAAAGTGGACAACCTGTTTTCGCTGTGGGCAAGTAGATGTTCATAGTGACTTGCCCCCAGTGCAAGTGGAAGAAAAGTTCTTAAGAAAATCCCTGGAGATTGCACTGTGGCTCATGCATTATTTAAGATTCCTCTTTGTATCAAAATCTACCAAGGAATGTGAAGGTTTTCCTTGTATGTATAAACAGATGCGGTCAAAAAGAAGAAAAGACGAAAGAACCAATCCAGACTTGGTGGCAGAGGAAAGTATAAAAAAGAATGCAGATCTTGGTGGATTTTGTGTGGATACAATTCCACCTAAAGGTATTTCTTGTTGACAGATAGCCTTGACCTTAAGTCATTTAAAGAAGTTTATTAATTTCAATTTCAGCTGGCACTATATGTATTTGCCTGTATATGTTTAAAGAAATAAAAAGGGCAAACAAACAATTAAACCTGGGATACAGCCTTAGCCTCTCAAAAGGGGAAAAATACCATGTGACCAGCACTTTTGGGGAGAAATTGCAATAAATCGTCATAAACTAAAGGTTAATTACATGTTATAACCATTATTTGCTCCATTTAAAAGCTGAATCTTTTTATATGGCTTTCCCTTACCACAAGTGATTGGGGCTAAATGTATACTGGAATCACTGTGTCTGTCTGTCCCACATGGGTTTATGAATGGAATCAAACATTTCAAATGCTTAACTGTTCCCTAGAATTGTTCATGAAAAATGCCTTGTATTATTTTTAAACCGATTTTTTTCTCAACTTTCCCTCTGTGTCCTTTATAAAGGACTAAGTTGAATATTTCTTTGCAAAAATGTACAGGAAAATTTTAATGGAATATGGATTGTTGTAGCTTTCTTTAAAGACTTTATGATAATCATATTGAAGCAGTAACATTCAGCCATATGTATCCATACGGCTATAAACTAATACCAAGCTTCCCCTTCCAACACTAAAACTTGTTTAAAATCTTAAATAGTTTAATCCAGAGAAAGCTATTGGAAAAAAGCTAAATTAATTTGAAATATTTCAAAATGAACTTAAGCACTGTAGCTTGGACATTTGTCAGGCCTTTTTCTGCCTATCTCACAGGTACGATAGTCGGACCCATTCCCAATGCCAAATATGGATGTTTTTTTCGCAATTATCTAAACAAAAATTCCCAATTTCCAACCGAAATAATGGAGCCGAAAAATGCGTTTCTCAGTAGATACTGTGTTTTAAATAATTTGGGCACTGTGTTTTAACATGCCAATGCGTAAAATGTCATAGTATCGAGCGTTCCATAATGCAATTTTGGGATCTTGAGACTTCAGACAAACAATGACGGACGCTTGTGTCTATGCATTTCTTAAGACACATTTACGGTCATTTTCGGTCAGAATTAGCTTTTAAATATTGAAGTGCTGGATTATTCAGAATTATCAGGTATGTATACAACAATTGATAACAATGTGTACGCATTAATTACTGTAAATTGTTTGAGAATCGTTATCAATGGCCTGAGGTAAATAAATGTGGACTAGTTTAACTTGCAACGTTACTGTGGTTCGGAAGAGTAAGTTAAGGTAAAAAAATACAGAAATCTGACGCAGTTTAAAAAAATGTCGCATAATTCTAAGTATTATTGAAGTAAAATACAAAAAAATGACCTGAAAGACACACAAAAACTGAATGTTTTGTGGGGAAATACTACCGCCAATCAGTCTACTCAACGGTTAACCAAGAATATGACTCATTTTCCACTGCCAGATTCAGAGTCACTACCCTTTGCAGCTTCTTAACATTTCAATACTATACATTTATGATGTTTAGCTATACTTTTGTGTTTCAAATAATGGTTGCCTTCAGACATTTGGCAACTTGAATTTTGAATAACAATATGTTGGATGCAGGTCGTTCGACTGAATGTTCATAAAAAATACTTAATGACATATCAAGCTATGTATATCATTTGAACTTCAAACGTAACAAAGACTGTGTTTTATTATCATACTCATACTTACGTTAGCAGTGGACAATGACTGTTGCTGCAGCTGCTTGTTGCATGGTAAAAAAAGAGTTTAATACTTAAATAGCATTTTTAGGCAATACCTATGTATGAAAACATTTCATAAAATAAGAAAAAAAAAGAAAAATAATTTCCCAAACAATGCTTTTGTCCATGAAAATTCTTCCCAATTCGGAAGAAACCGGGACTGGTAAAATCCCAATTTTTCCAGGTACTTTTTCCCAGAATAGACAGAAAAAGGCCTGTTTGTAAATTCTATAATATAACCCAATTGATCCAAGCTTAAGGTTGTAAGATTTTTACTCGGTGGTAGTTTTTTATTAGTTCGATGTTTTCGGAGAAAACCCCCGAGGTTTTGTCATAGCCAGCTCGTCGTGTTGTGACATGCTAAAACCTTGACATTTTACTCTACAATGAAAGTGCTTCCACCTACAACTTTGAAACTTCATATGTAGATGCACCTTGATGAGTTCTACCAGGGCTTGACACTAACTTTTTTACGTACTGACCCAAAGGACCACCAGCTTTCAGAATTTACTGGTCCTCCAAGATTCAAGTGGTCCGACAATGTTATTTGACATAAAGTTCAGCTTACTTTCCGGACTATTCACAATGTATTGTGCATTTATAAAAAGAAAACTACTATCTTCTAAACTATCTCTTATCCTTTTCATATTTTCTCTGTACTTCAAGCTTCTCTTCATTAGTTTAAGGTTTTTAGGCAGAGGTTCAACCACCCTTGGAATGAAATTCCACATTGCGAAAACTTGAAAATCTTGAAAATACATACGCTTACTCTCCTGCGATATCAAAACATTATTCGGCGCACTCCATTGTAAATTTGCACGGTCGGTAAACAAAGTAAATTCTGATGGTACTAAGATCGATACAATGCTAATTATTGCTGCTTTTTCAAAATAATAAAACACCATTTTGTTCATTTCTCAATCCAAACGCTTCGAATTTTATGTTAATTTGTGTATTGATCATTGCGAAGTCTGGAGACATTTGCGGGAGACAATTGCGAAACGCAAATCAATTTTTTGATCCGACAACAGGGTTTTGTCATCCGGGCTTCTAGACAAAATTGAATTTCCAATATATTGCTATTTTTATGCCCCCCCTTCGAAGAAGAGGGGGTATATTGCTTTGCACATGTCGGTCAGTCTGTCGGTCCGTACACCAGGTGGTTTCCGGATGATAACTCAACGCTTGGGCCTAGGATCATGAAACTTCATAGGTACATTGATCATGACTCGCAGATGACCCCTATTGATTTTTAGGTCAAAGGTCAAGGTCATGGTGACCTGAAATAGTAAAATGGTTTCCGGATGATCACTCAAGAACGCTTAGGCCTAGGATCATGAAACTTTATAGGTAGATTGATCATGACTTGCAGATGACCCCTAATGATTTTCAGGTCAGTAGGTCAAGGTCACGGTGACCCAAAATAGTAAAATGGTTTCCGGATGATAACTCGAGAACGCGCAGGCCTAGGATCATGAAACTTGATAGGTAGATTGCTCATGACTCGCAGATGACCCCTATTGATTTGCAGGTCACTAGGTCAAAGGTCAAGGTCGGGGTGACCCTAAATAGTAAAATGGTTTCCGGATGATAACTCAAGAACGCTTATGGCTAGAATCATGAAACTTCATAGGTACATTGATCATGACTGGCAGATGACCCCTATTGATATTCAGGTCACTAGGTCAAAGGCCAAGGTCACAGTGTCAAAAACATATTCACACAATGCTAGGTTGGCGCTAAGGAAAAAAAACTTAGTCGCCAAACCTAGGGGGGTCCGGGGGCATGCCCCACCTGAAAATGTCCTGAGCAAAATTAAGACTATTTTTGTCTGAAATTAGCCCTTTTTTTGCTTGAAAAATTTTCTTCGCTGGTGAGCCACTTGCTGACATTTTGCAGGAGATTTTTTTGTTTACACAGACACCGGTGGCGTAGTGATAATGATACATTACCACCCAGGGATCATATTTTTTTCGGTTGTGTCGGTCCTAGACCGATTGGGGTCATGAAAGACTGATTGAAAACGTCGGTCCGATTCTGTTTGCTATTAAAATTCCCATGTCATGAAATCGATTACACAGTGGACATGCTAACACACCCTAATGACATTCTTATCTCGATTATGTGTGATAAACCATTCACTGCAGTCTCTAAACCGGTCAGGACCGGTTTATTGCACGTTAGACCAAGAATCAAAAACTTGTGAACAGCGGATTAAAGACGCACCCGAAAAGACGCGTCTGAATGCACGCGCTGTAACTAAACCAAACATGCCGATACATTTTCCACCAGCGTAATAATCCGGTAATAAAATTATGAATGAAAGTCGCGGATCTGATCGACAGAACAGCCGAAAGTTATTTTTATGGGCGGAACTTCACATAAAATAGTGCACAAGAAAAATAAAATACATTGAATAAATCTTTAGTAAAACCGTGTTAGAATCGAAATTATTCTTGTACTTCGTTGTTGAATAACTCACGGCCGGAAAATTAGATTCGTGGTTTCAAATGCTTTGCTCTGGTGATTAAATCCCTGCGCATCTAAACTATCGGACGTGGGTTATTTGACAACAAATTATTTCTTAATTATTTGGTTTGTTGTTGTCAGTAGCCAACCTACGCACATACATTTGTTTGGTTCAGTGCATGTTTGTAAGATATTATTGTGTCGACAACAATTTAAAACATGGGTATAGACTTTCACAGATTAATAATATTGACAACGATGAAAAAAGTCTGATAAAACAGCACACGAAACAACAATGAAATACCAAATGATAAAACCATTTTAGAAAACTCGTTCCGTTTCAAAAAATGCCTATGGGAATTGTACTTGTACATGTATTTTACCACCTTATTTAATATATTTTAACGTAATTTGTCATGATTTCGGACACATTTTCGGATACTTTTATATCCGGACCGATTGATGTTGCGGGAAAATATGATCCCTGTTACCACCGTAAAACAGTTTTCGGTACATGTGGTATTTAGGTTAGAAACCACAGCCCTCCCGTCTCGGTAGTAATTATACAACATTTAATGTAATCCAAACACTACTTTTTTCATTTTTTTTTTTGTTTTTGAAGAAATGCGTGAGAAATTACTTAGTCAGCATGAGACCGTCATTCCATGTCAAAAACCGTGAGACTCACGGCGAAACCGTGAGACTTGACAGGTAGATGTTTCCGATTCTGCATTCAGGTCTGCGCTATTTTAGACGTCTTCGGATTGCGAACCTAACATTTGGTAATTTCCTTAGCTTATTCTGTCCGCTTTCTTTTCTAAAGAATTGTGTTAATTTATGTTGCTTTGACTTTCCATTTTCGTTCACAGCATCCATTTTTCCCAGAATCTGCAACTCGCTTTCGAAATCGGTCTTTCATGTCGCATAGCTACCGTAAAGGGAAGTTACTCATATCTACTTTTTTAGCCAATCAAAATCGTTGTTTCTTTTGAAATTAGTTTTAAGTGGCTATGTCAATGCCATAACTCTGCCCATCTGATTAAATGACAATTCCGTACTGGTCGATTCGATGACGTTGAATCGTAACATCTAGAGCATAGGCCATTACACGGCACGCTTCAGTGATTATCATGTAAATCTCCAAGTAACCCAAATACTCGAAAAGTCTGGTCGCAGTGTAAAGCATGACCACTTAAGACATTAGCCATGTGGATTATTGACCTAGGCCGTCGTCATTATCCCCTGGGGCCTTTCCGGTAAGGGTAATGATTGTGTAATCTTAGCGATGTTTTTGGCGTTTTATACGGTCTGAAAACAGGCATTTAGAGTGTGCATTTGTAAAGCATAGGGTCTTTTTTTCAATCGCCAATTTCATGAAAATCTTATTTTTAATCGCCAGCCAGGAATTGTAAACGCCACAGGCTTTTTCCGCCCAATGCCACGGGTCCGAAATTCGGCCCCATTCCCAATGCAAATCTGTTTGCTTTTTCCCAATTGAAAAAAAAAATTCCCAATTCCCCCAACAAAAAAAAAAAAATATTTTTTTTTTTTTTTTAACTTAAAATATATAAGTTAACCTGATCCGGTGTAGAAATTAGAAAGTGTTGCATAATTAAATTATCTGTTGCCTTGAATTTGTTTTAAAAACTGTAAAATATATTAATGATTATTTAAGACTTTCCTTATTTTCCTCACGATTTTTTTCACCTCATAAAAGGCCAGGCCTTTTCCCCAAATTCAGATTAAAAAACCTGCCTTGATCTCACATGTGCATAATACTTTGTAAAATTTTAATAATAATTTATCAAAATAGTTAGTTATTTACCAGTTAGCGGCTTCTTTGAAATATAAGAAACACTATTTACATGTGATAATTTTTCCCAATTGAGCCAATTTTGCGAATAATTTTTTCCCCACAATGGGGGTTTTCACGACTCGAAATTCCCAAAATTCCAGTGTGGCGTATTCCCAAAATGGAGCGGAAAAAGCCTGCGCCAATGGTGATTTTGGCAATCGGTAACGCTAACGTAGACAATGGCTGTCACTATGGAGAGCCCATATGGGGGGTATGCATGTTTTACAAACAGCCCTTGTTTATCCTGGTCTCGAGATTGCCCACAAAGTAATGATGAAATTATCGGTTTATTATGAACATATGAAGTTGTTTTATTGATAAAAACGGCTTTCCACCAGTATTTACGATAAGTTGGTCGGGATTTTTAACTGGTCCTACGGATCAACCAAATTCTAGTTTAGCTGAATATATTTCCTCCCTTTTTTTTACTGACCCCGGGTCAATGGACCACCGTTAGTGTGGAGCCCTGGTTCTACACTCCACACCCATTTGTGGGTCACTAGGTCAAAGGTCAAGGTCACTGTGACCTTAAAAAAATTATGACAAGCTTTCGCAGCTGAGCGTGGCACCCCTTATGTGGTGCTCTTGTTCACACTTGAGACAAAGTCAATTGTCTTTTACCATACATTAACCTGACCGATGTTTATATGTACTTCACTTAAATGTCATTATATATATAGCAGTTTCAAGGTCAGATGATAAATGATTGTCATACTTAAATTATGTAATTTTCCTTGAGTGTAAAATGCTCCCTCTGCTGTGCTCTTGTTCCATATGGCATATAGGTTGTTAGCATAATGTTTTATACAACTTTTACCAGGTAGAGGAGTTAGAACAGAAGTTCATAGAAACAAGGGCGACTTTCTCCTTACCTATCATGGAGAATTAATCACAGGAGAAGAAGGCAATAAAAGAGAACTAATGTCTGTCTCTGTCTTCAGATTCTTCTTTTCTTTCAAAGGGAAGCAGTGGTGGTAAGCAGATGACTTTTATGTTCTTCCATTTTTAAAAACAGCAGCTTTTGGTCTGATGATTTACATTAATACACTGTAACTCCAATATAACGCGGATGACGGGGTCCAAGCCACGCAACAGCGTTATAAACGGACAGCGTTATAAGTTTTGAGCTTATTTATTTAAGGGGCTATAAAAACAGGTATAGTATAGCCTATAATATAGGTCCTGTGTATTGTCATGCTGTGTTGTCATCCGCAAATACATGCATATATAAACTGAATCGAACGATAACAGTATACATACCGCTTTTCTAATGAGCACATTTATCCGATAATCCAATATAATTACATCACTTACGAAAAAATAATGTTTAACATTTATGACACGAAATATGTTTACGAACTTCGTAAACAAATTCATATGCCTACGCCATTTTTCAGAAAAATTAGTACAGTGCATTATGGGACACAACTTTCATTGGACGAGCGAATTTAAATTTAGATTGAATGCAATACGATGCATGTACAAAGAAATGTTTTATTGCATCATACGCAGCATGTAAAAAACGTGCTTTCCGTGGACTTTCTGATAACGGGCAAAAATTTAAGTGCATCTCTGTTAACTATTACACTGCTTTAGCATGTAAATAAATCGTCAGGATTTTACAATTTATTTTTCGTATACGTACTGAAACATTAAACACACACAAAGATATTTTTATTTATCAAGCATGTGTAGCATATAATAAACGATAACACACTTACACAGCCATAGTTTATACAATGAAATAAAATACACGAAAAATACAAAACATAAACAGGTAATCGTTTTAAATAACTTTAATTTGATAATTATTCCGCTTGCACTTGCCTTATTGAAATTAGCGCACCGAACCGCTCTGATAGGGAATACATGTAACAAACACCGACTCGCGAGTTTTCACACCTTTATTGGCATTACACAACAGATTAACACCAATTAGCTGTCGAGTGTCGTTTAACCTCTAATCGATTAAAATCAATTAAACGGATGGAAAAAGCAATCAAGCTGTGATCGCTGGCTTCTTTGAATTTATGAAAATACATGAAGTTGCATAACATGGATTTGAATCAGAAATGGAAGGTTGGAGAAAAAAAGGGATCCAAGGACCCCCCGCGTTATATTGGACACAGCGTTATAACGGACCGCACTATATTGGAGTTACAGTGTAATGATAAAACATCTTTAGAAGATAAGGATGTATGAAAGCTATTAATTCCTTTTTCTGAAGCCTTGTATTTTAATTTAAAGAGATACGTTTTTATTTGGGTAATTTCAATGATCATTGCATATAGTCCAGGGGCTCATTTTATCAAACATCGTATGTTTATCTTAAGATCGTCATACGTTTTAAGCGTAAGATCATCGTACGCTTCTTCGTACAACTGTTCTATCAGACCCATCGTACATTGACATCATAGTCGCAACAATTGTTTACCATCGTACATTTAGATATAAGCTTTAAAACATAGAACATGCTAAAAAAGAACATTAAATAAAAATACTTACCTCGCTCGCACATCCAGGGGTGCAGGGTTCGACACTAAGGCACGTCCGACAGACATTGTCTAGTAAGATCGGTGGTCGGGCTAGTAAAACTGCGGGCTAGCTTGTCCGACTGGTCGTACATAAAAAAAATCTATACTGATTCATATAACTATAACTAACTGCTGTGCAAACCTTTATTTTTAATGTGTAAAATTGCTCTCGTATCCGTTATTTACATTACAACTAGTGTATTTAAATAAACGCGGAACATCCACATGATTCATCGCTATTTTTAGACGCAAAGGAGAGCTTCCTGCAGAAATTGCTTGTTTCAATTGGTCAAGTTGTCATGAATATTAATGATTTTCTGAAGTGTCGTAAAATTGTAGAGCATGATTTTACGACTTCTATCGAAAATCGGTATTGTCAATGTAAACATTTTTTCGTAGCAGACAAGAGAATGTAATTTAAAGAATGGCTTTGTTCAAGTTCGGATTTTCGTCCGACAAATCAGTTAATAAAAAAGAATCCGACGCTTAAACTGACACGAAACGTAAATATGAAGAAACACGAAAACGTCAATTTTATCCTAAATGGAAAATCGAGCCAGTTCGCATGGATTGAATTTGACGGAGAAAAGCAAAAAAAGTTTTATTTTATTGTTTTACTTTATGCATCAAAGACGATCTGGTGTTCACTGATTATTTACTGATAAATCCTGATTAAACAGTTACATGACACAATTGTGTTCATTTGCTATGTCATTTGTGGTCTAGTAGACATCAGGTTCGGGCTAGTACATTTTAAGAGGAGTTGGTCCGACGGTCTTGCTGTAAAAAAAGTTAATGTCGAACCCTGGGGTGTGATTGTTCCTCTTTTCAGCTGATTTCATCTTTTATGACAAAATTTCATAAACAAAATGTGACGGATTCTGCTGGATCTGTTTGGAAATGCAATACATTTTTAAACCCTGGCAGGGGTAGGGGCTATTTCCTGAAGGCTTTTTAATGTTTTTTTTGATAATCACACCCCTGACAAGAGTACCTTGTTTATTCCAAGTAATTTTAGCAAATTTTATTTTGAGTGATTCAAAAATTTGATTATAAGCAGAATCTTTGTAAGTTTTTCGTGCAACAAAGGGCGTTTAAATCAAAACAAAACTGACGCCAAATTACCCGAATACTACTATAAAGATACGCTTGTCCTCCAAAAATAGAATTACGAATCCACATGTCAATAATTTTGAACACACCGACCTTCAGTTAATCCGAAAACACACATTTGTCCGAAATTGGTCTCACTTATTATAATTCCATGTCTTCATCTTTTTCGCATCAGACTCCAATTTTACTTTGCAGAATTAAAAATGTACACATACTGGCAATGAAATAAACTGTTCTGTTACAATAAAATATTTTTTCTTCGATTATTCCATGTTAAACTTTGGCATGGGCGCTGCTATAAACTCAATATGCAAAAATAAGGGCATGCTGAAAGTTTTAGCAACATTTTGGTTGAAATTGTGAAAATTTATTCTAAAAAATGTTTTCAAGTAAAGCAGATACATAAGGTCTGACGGACAAATAAAGCAATTAAGCTGTGATCTTTGCCATCTTTGTACAAAATTGCCGAATTTCCAATTTCAGATTTCCAGTTTGCGAAGTCATTTTTTGCCAATTCCCAATGGGCCTAATATTTATTAATTAGGTTGTTTACAATGTATCCTAGTTTGAAGCTTTATTATTGCAATATTTCTTCCTCTGCCTAAATACATGTAATAAACATTGTTGGGCCTCTTACAAGTAATAAACATTGTAGGGTCCCATATAAGAAATAAACATGTTTACACTAATTTTCGGGTCTCATATAAGTAATATTGTTGGGTCTCATATAAGAAATACTGTTGGGTCCCATAAAAGTAATATTGTGGGGTCCCGTATAAGGTATATTGTCAGGTACTTTATAAGAAATATTGTTGGGTCCTATATAAGAAATATTGTTGTTGTTTTAAATGAGGTACGGCTGGGTCTGTCAATTGTTGAATTTTGGCGAGATCTTGCGATAATCATACGGTTTTTATGTCCCCCACTATAGTAGTGGGGGACATATTGTTTTTGCCCTGTCTGTTGGTTGGTCGGTTGGTTTATGATCATCGTACAAGAATCTTAACATTTGGTTAAGATTTGTATTTTGGTCCAGTTTACTTCTCTAAAGTATCATAGCTATTGCTTTCAGACTTGGAAAACTCGCTAACTATTGTAATGGGACTGTACAGGCAAAGTTGCATAACTCTGGTTGCCATTTTAACAGAATTATGGCCCTTTTCTGTCTTAGTATCTTTGAATATTTTGTAAAATTTTATGTTTAGATCCACTTTACTTCAGAAGTATCAAGGCTATTGCTTTCAAACTTCAAAATTTTTCTTACTATCATGAGGGTACTGTACCAGGCAAGTTGAATTGACCTTGTTCTTTGATTGACCTTGATTCAAGGTCAAATTATTAAATTTTGCTAAAATTGCCATAACTTCTTTATTTATGATTAGATTTGATTGATACTTTGACGAAACTACTCTTGCCTGACATACCACAAAAGACTCCACCCAAAACATCCCCCGTGCCCTCCCCTCCTCCGCCCTCCCCCCCCCCTAATTTTTTTTTTTTTCAAGATCATCTCACAAATGACCACCACACCCTCACACTATCCCCCCACCCCACCCCCCCCCCCCCAATTTTTTTTTTTTATTTTTTTTTTTTAATCTCATCTTACAAATATCACCACCCCCATCACAAAATAACCCCCCCCCCACCCATTTTTTTTTAAAAATGGTTATGTTTGAAATACCGTCCAACCATCGCACCCAAAAAATACTCCCCCCCCCATCGCCACCGCCACCCCCCCCCCCTCCCCCCGCCCCCTATTTTTTTTTTTTTTTTTTTTTTTTTCGCTTTTTGGGAAGATAATGTAATAAATGTCCACAACCCCACACTATAAACCCCTCATCACTCCACCCCTCCCTTCTTTGTGATTGAAAATGAGAGTCCCTTCACCTTTGAAAAGAAAATAGATGAGCGGTCTGCACCCGCAAGGCGGTGCTCTTGTTTAAAATCTGGTAGTAACTTAAGAATTTCACATAACCTTATCTGGAGCTCTGGATCATCTAATAGATGACCACTACCGCACATTATACCCTTCTCTCAGACCCAAGCCCCCACCAAAAAGGTTTTTTTCTTTAAAACATTTTAAAAAATCAACAAATATTTTTTTATTTTATTTTTGAAGGACTGTCCAACCATCCCACCCAAGCTATTGCTATCAAACTTGAAATACAATCTTATTGGTTTGTTTTATGTCTTCACAAATGCTCAATAGATTGTGGAAAATATACCTGAACTCAGAATTGTCTATAAAGTACAACTTGTTTAATACATAAGTGATCAATATGTTTCAATTATTGCCCTCTTCTACTTATAATATGACCATATTACCTTGAACTTATTGAATATGAACAATTACCCCATGATGGCTTACGTTATACTGTCAAGCACTAGAATAGTTGAGCGCGCTGTCCTCTGACAGCTCTTGTAAGGCCTATACGGTTAAATGGAAGTTACTGAAAAAGAAAATATAAGCAGCACATTTGCAGTAAGTTTTCCAATACTCATTGTATGATTTACATGATCATAATGTGAGGAATGTGACACTTTGCTGGGAAACATTTTGATGCAACTTAGTATCAGAGGTAATATTTCATGCCTATATGTGTATATATGAACAAACTGGTGGGGATATGTGTGCAAGCAAACAAATGCACCAACATAATATATGAATGCTGTTAATGTAGGATTAGGTCTACATAGAAAGTAAAGTTAACCTAAATGTGAGGCCTCTTTTAATACGCAGTGATTTTTTTGCTCAAATTTACAGCCGAATTTCGGCTGCTTCCCAATCGCAAAAATACATGTTTTTTTCCCAAAATTCTGACCAAAATTTCCCAAAAAAAGCCCAACTTCCAAAAAAAAAAAAAAAAATTATTTTTATTTTTTTATTTTTTTTTAGAATGAAGTCTCATATAACTTAATTATGATTTCTTAAATCTAGTTCTCAACTTTATTTTTTAAACATCTTACAAAATATATAACTTGAATTTAGTCATTTTTGTCCATAAATCATTCCCAAACTTGCCACTTTTATTGATTAAAAAAAAACAATTTGACCAGACTCCTTTTCTAGAAAACTCCCTGAACATGCACTTAAAAACAATATCACTTCTGTTACTTATAATCCTATTTATAATGCTTTTCATTTTTCCCAATTTTATGGTTTATCGCGCTATTTTCCCCAATTTCACGGTTTATCGCGCTAATTTTCCCAATTCAAAAGGCACAGGCTGTAACAAATTAAAGCAAAAAAAATCACAGATAAGGTCAAGACTGATTAACTAACTTACAAATGTATGTTTTCAGCATCGATTCTACCCTGGAAGTCAAAAGTGGTCAGTTCTTGGGTCGACTTGTTAATCATGGCAAAGGCAAAGAACAAAACTGCAAAATGAAATGCATAGAGGTCAATAAAAAACCATACCTATGCTTATTTGCTCAAAGAGACATTCAGACAGGAGAGGAGCTTCTTTATGACTATGGTGTGTCTGATCTACCATGGAAGGTTAGTTATATCATATACATCATATTTAATAAATAGATGATGCCATTATCATGAAGAAGCACACATGAATGGATGTCAAACTACTAACATAACTTTTGTCATTAAACAGCTTATGGCTTTTCGCTAACATAATTGTATCCTCAAAAACAGCTGTTAACCCTTTGCATGCTGGGAAATGTGTCTCCTGCCTTAATTCATCTGCTGAATTTCAAAAACTAGCATTTTCTTAGAGTTTTTTTCATAGAATATTATTAGAATAGCAAACAGTTTGGATCCTGATGAGACGCCACATTCTTATTTTTTCCCTGTAACAAAAAGGAAAGAGCATTTATACATTTGTATTTGGTATCTACATGTAGCGTCTCTAACTGGTCCACTATCAGGATTGTTTAAATAATGCCCCTTTGGTTGAAATTTGCTCCTTCCTTGGAGATCACATCTATTACAAAAATTTATGAGCTATCAGATTCATCTTATGTTCCAAGTTAATCAACCCCACAAATCAATAAGAGTTCAGCAATCTTTATCATAGCTGTTGACATCAAGTGAGCAATATTGGGCGGCTTTTTTATGTCCCCCACTATAGTAGTGGGGGACATGTTTTTGCCCTGTCTTTTGGTCTGTTGGTTGGTTGGTTGGTTTGCGCCAACTTGAACATTTTGCAATAACTTTTGCTATATTGAAGATAGCAACTTCATATTTGGCATGCATGTGTATCTCATGAAGCTGCACATTTTGAGTGGTGAAAGGTCAAGGTCAGAGGTCAAATATATGTGGCCAAAATCACTCATTTTATGAATACTTTTGCAATATTGAAGATAGCAACTTGATATTTGGCATGCATGTGTATCTCATGGAGCTGCACATTTTGAGTGGTGGAAGGTCACGGTAATCCTTCAAGGGCAAATATATGGGTCAAAATTGCTCATGTAATGTCACTTCTGCAATATTGAAGCTAGAAATTTTATATTTGAAATGTGTGTGTATCTCAAGGAGCTGCACATTTTGAGTGGTGAAGGGTCAAGGTCATCCTTTAAGGTCAAACGTCATATAGGGGGACATTGTGTTTCACAAACACATCTTGTTGGACCTTTTGTTTAGTCTTGTGTTATCTGGTACCTTTTATAAAATCAATATTAAGTTACTTTTGCAATAATTTGTAGGAAAAGAAAGCCAATGGTATGTTTAGTTTACAGTTTTGAATGGATGTAATGATACTTTGAATGGTAATATTGGGAAGTAAGTAGGTAAATATTCTTGTTTAGATTGTCTAATTATTGAGTAAGCCAATCTTGTGAAATACAATTTAGCAGAACGTTCAAAGAAAATTAGTTTTTATGGCCAACTTTGCATCATGGTTGTCAGTTTTTTTCAAGGCTGATAAATAGTTATGATAATTTCAATACTGTCAAAAGTATGCAAATGATAGTTGGCACACATATTCATGTACATCTCTTATAAAAAAAAAACAACATAACTTAAAGCGGGTATATTCGATTTTTAAATGCGTTTAATTGTAATATATTGAAACAAATATGATACATTTAAGACGAATTTCATAAAATGCAGCAAATGCAAACTTGCGCACCAAGCTGATTGTGACGAAGATAATTCGTACATATTTTCCTACAATAACCGATGCATTCGTCTTTTAAGTAAGTGTTTGTGTGTGGTATGAATCAATATCGCTGCAGGAATTTAAAATGAACCGTTAAACTAAATTTAGATTCACATCGTCACATCATACATGCATGATATACATGCTGGCGAATTCGGCTGTACAGGCTTTTTCGATTTCAGTTTTAAATATTCTGCTTATTTCGCATTTTCCGACAAATGTTCTTCTTTACTTGTATTTTAGTTTATATTGAAATATATGTATAATAAGTTTTTTGCACATTTTATATTAATTAATAAATATTTGACAAGATCGTATATACCCGCTTTAAATGGTCTGCCACCTAGGGCGAACATGTATATGATACTTGAATTATCCAGTGAATGGCAAAATCAAATTCAAAGGTATCATTACAGCCTGCTTGTTAAGATTTAATTTTCATGTTAGTTTGCATCTTTTCATTTTTAGCTCATCTATTTTTTGAAAAAAAATTATGAGCTATTGTCATCACCTTGGCGTAGGCGTCCGATTAAGTTTTGCATTTACAGGGGTTTTTCTGCCTATTTTGGGAAAAGGAGTCTGACCAAATTGGGAATTTTTTATCGACACAATTGGCCATTTTGTGAAATTTTGCTTTGATGAAACAGCTCATTTGGGAAAAAATAGTGAATAATATCAATATATCATGCTTAAATAATTCAGAAGTTTAACAAATAAATTTGTTTTTATTTGTTATTTTGTCTTCTTTATATAAACAGATGCAATATTGGGCATGTTCAACGTTTATTCAAGTACTGCATTTTGTTTATTAGTTACAGTTACACTCTGAGATAAGAACTGAACAGTCAAAACCTTATAGCAGATATTTTTTACCAAAACAAACACTGGTTAGTCACACAAGTTATAAGACACTTCATTCTTTAAAGAAAAAAAATAAATTTTTATTTGGAAGTTGGGATTTTTTTTTTATATTTTGGTTTGGGATCGGGTCCGTTTGCTTTGGGAGTGCCTCCGTTTTCCGGAGGCGCAGACAGTGCTGAAAACCCACTGATTTAGGTCCACTTTTCTCATTAAGTATCAATGCTTTTGCATTCAAACTTGGTACACTTACTCACTATCATGAGGGGACTGGGCAGGCAAAGTTAGATAACTCTGGCGTGCATTTTGACAGAATTATGTGCCCTTTTTATACTTAGAAAATTGAAAATTTGGTTAAGTTTTGTGTTTTGTCCACGTTATTCCGTAAGTATCAAAGCTATTGCTTTCATACTTGCAACACTTATTAACTATCATAAGGGGACTGTGCAGGCAAAGTCATGCAACTCTGACTGGCATTCTGACGGAATTATGGGCCCTTTATGCTTAGAAAATTGAAGATTTGGTTAAGTTATGTGAATTTTGTGTTTAGATCCATTTTACTTCTAAAGTATCAAGGTTATTGATTCTAAACTTCAAATACTTTCATGCTATCATGAGGGTACTGTACCTGGCAAGTTGAATTTTACCTTGACCTTTGAATGACCTTGACTCTCAAGGTCAAATTATTTAATTTTGCTAAAATTGCCATAACTTCTTTATTTATGATTAGATTTGACTGATAATTTGACAAAACAACTCTTAACTGACATACCACAATAGACTCCCCCCCCCCACCTTATAAATGACCACCACACCCTTACACTATACCCCCCTCCCCCCCCACCACCACCCAGCCCATTTTATTTGTTATGTTCCCATTCACTATAGTGGGGGACATATGGATTTTCCCCTGTTGGTCTGTTTGTGCCAACTTTAACATTTTGCAATCACTTTTGCTATATTGAAGATAGCTACTTCATATTTGGCATGTATGTGTTTTTCATGGAGCTGCACATTTTGAGTGGTACTTTCTGATAATGGGTTAAAATGAAAGTGAATATCTGTTAACAGTTGCACTGCATAAGCACGAAATAAATTGCCTGGATTAATTCATTTATTTTTCTTACACATACTGCTCTGATAGTTATAAACATGACTTGCGAGTTTTTCACACCTTTATTGACATTACACAACAGATTAGCACCAATGAGCTGTCGAAAGTCGTTTAACCTCTATGCCATTAAAATCTGTTATATGGACGAATAAAGCAATTAAGCTGTGATCTTCGCCATCTTGTACCAGATTGCAGAATTTCCAATTTCAGATTTCCAGTTTGCGAAGTCATTTTTGCCAATTCCCAATGGGCAGAATATTTATTTATTAGGTTGTTTACAATGTATCCTTGTTTGAAGCTTTATTATTGCAATATTTCTGCCTAAATACATGTAATAAGAATTGTTGGGCCTCTTACAAGTAATAAACATTGTAGGGTCCCATATAAGAAATAAACATGTTTACACTAATTTTCGGGTCTCGTATAAGTAATATTGTTGGGTCCCATATAAGTCCCATATAAGAAGTATTGTAAGAAATATTGTCAGGTACCATATAAGAAATATTGTTTGGTCCTGTATTAGAAGTATTGTTGGGTCCCATATACGAAACATTGTTGGGTCCCATGTATAATAAGCATTGTAAGAAATATTGTCAGGTACCATATAAGAAATATTGTTGGGTCCTATAAGAAGTATTGCTGGGTCCCATTTTAGAAACGGGTTTTTTACCTTCTATGACAGACGCCGAACTAGGCTGTTTGTTTCCCCTTTCTGGTAAAAAAAAATCCACCTAAAAAAATAAATATATATTTATTTTTAGCTCCATCTGGCCAGCGGGGCTTATGTCATGGTCCTGTGTCCGTCGTGCGTCCGTGTGTGCGTTAACTTTTTCTTTAAACATCTTCTTCTAAAGTATTGGTCCAATTCTGATGAAATTTCTCAGGAATGTTCCTTGGGTGAACCTCTTTCAAATTTGTTCAAATTATTCCCCTGGGGTCAAATTTGACCCGCCCCCGGGATCACAAAATTGAAAATTTGCTTATATAACCCCTATTTTGTTGTCCATAACCATTGGGCCTAGGGTTATCAAATTGGGTATGTAGAGACATCTCATAGTCCTCTACCAAATTTCTTCAAATTATGCCCCAAGGGTCAAATTTGACCCTGCGCCGGGGGTCACAAAATTGAACAAATGCTTATTTAAAGTCTATTTTGTGCAAATTTTACAAATCTTCTTGTCCATAACCATAGGGCCTTGGTCTACCAAATTTGGTATGTAGTGACATGTAATAGTTCTCTACTTACTTTGTTCAAATTATGCTACTGGGGTCAAATTTGACCCTTCCCCGGGTCAAAGGCCAGCGGGTCTTATGTCATGGTCCGTCGTGTGTGCGTCCGTGCGTGCTTGCCTTAATTTTTTCTTTAAACATCTTCTCCTAAACTACTGGTCCATTTCTGATGAAATTTCTCAGGAATGTTCATGTGGTGAACCTCTTTCAAATTTGTTCAAATTATGCCCCTGGGGTCAAATTTGCTCGGAATCAGCTCGATTTGTCACGCTGCATAGATCGCAGTGAAGAGAGATGTATGCAAAAATCACGGGTCGCGTAGAGTATACACATGCATTATGGAGGTGTATTATAAAAACATTCAATAACTTAGTCATTTTTGACAGAATGCCCTAAATAGGTGTGGTTCTAACTCTGATCATCTACCCGAAAATAAGACAAGACCCTACTTATAACTATATATATTTCAAAAATGATACACTTAAGGATAAAAATGTGGAGACCCAACATTAAACAAAATGTATATATATATATATATATATACTTAACAGCAAAACTGCTGTTTTCCTACCCAATATACTTTTTCTGTAGATATCAGAAAGACCCATCAATGGATAATAATGACGAGACCCAACTGTTGACTATATATGTATATACATAACAGCAAAACTGCTGTTGTCCTATCCAATATACTTTTTATGTAGATTTCAATGGATAATTAGACACAACTGTTGACTATATACATGTATTTATATTTAAAATACTTTGAATAAATTTGATGCTATTTGATTAGTTAATGAGGTGGATATACAGATTCGTATATCCCTCATACATCGTCTCCCCTCAGGTAGCCCTGCAAAATATGTCATATACTACCTGAGCAGGGTTGAGGCTGATTGGTTGGAAATACTATGACTTCCTTATATGGCATGTACCATATTGATTTTTATGTAAATAGTAAATAGTAAAATGATTTTCGGATGATTACTCAAGAACCCATATGCCTAGGATCATGAAACTTCATAGGTAGATTGATCATGACTCGCAGATGACCCCTATTGATTTTGAGGTCACAAGGTCAAGGTCACAGTGACCCGAAATAGTCAAATGATTTTCGAATGATAACTCAAGAACGCTTTTGCCTAGGATCATGACACTTCATAGGTACATTGATCGTGACTTGCAGATGACCCCTATTGATTTTCAGGTCACTAGGTCAAAGGTCAAGGTCACAGTGACAAAAGTCGTATTCACACAATGGCTGCCAGTACAACGGACAGCCCATATGTGGGGCATGCATGTTTTACAAACAGCCCTTGTTTCTATAGATTTCAGCAAGACCCACCAATGGATAATAGACATACAAGACCCCACTGTTGACATTATATGCTTACAGGCATTGAGGCAACTATACAGGAGTCAGAGCCTCTCATGATACAACAGGCCAGTGTTAACTGTGCTGATCAAATGCAATCTACAGGTTTCACTTTGGTTCTTTCAGAGTCCATGTCAACTGCTGACAGTGAAGAGCCAGGCAGTCTGACCCATGATAGGAGGGAGCCAAGTGAAGAGCCAGCCAGTCTGACCCATGATAGGAGGGAGCCAAGTGAAGAGCCAGCCAGTCTGACCCATGGTATTTCTATTATCATATAATAAAGGCCCACCTATTGATGATAAAGACATGACCCAACTGAAGACTATATATTCTAGTACAATTTTCTGTTGTCCAAGCCAATATATATTTATGCCACCCTTCGAAGAAGAGGGGGTATATTGCTTTGCTCATGTCGATCGGTCCGTCCGTCCACCAGGTGGTTGTCATACGATAACTCAAGAACGCTTGGGCCTAGGATCATGAAACATCATAGGTACATTGATCATGACTTGCAGATGACCCCTATTGATTTTTAGGTCACTAGGTCAAGGTCACGGTGATCGAAATTGTAAAATGGTTTCCGGATTATAACTCAAGAACGCATACGCCTAGGATCATAAAACTTCATGGGTAGATTGATCATGACTCGCAGATGAACCCTATAGATTTTGAGGTCACATGGTCAAAGGTCAAGGTCACAGTGACCCGAAATAGTCAAATGATTTTCGAATGATAACTCAAGAACGCTTTTGCCTAGGATCATGACACTTCATAGGTACATTGATCGTGACTTGCAGATGACCCCTATTGATTTTCAGGTCACTAGGTCAAAGGTCAAGGTCACAGTGACAAAAGTCGTATTCACACAATGGCTGCCAGTACAACGGACAGCCCATATGTGGGGCATGCATGTTTTACAAACAGCCCTTGTTTCTATAGATTTCAGCAAGACCCACCAATGGATAATAGACATACAAGACCCCACTGTTGACATTATATGCTTACAGGCATTGAGGCAACTATACAGGAGTCAGAGCCTCTCATGATACAACAGGCCAGTGTTAACTGTGCTGATCAAATGCAATCTACAGGTTTCACTTTGGTTCTTTCAGAGTCCATGTCAACTGCTGACAGTGAAGAGCCAGGCAGTCTGACCCATGATAGGAGGGAGCCAAGTGAAGAGCCAGCCAGTCTGAGCCATGATAGGAGGAAGCCAAGTGAAGAGCCAGCCAGTCTGACCCATGGTATTTCTGTTATCATAGAATAAAGGCCCACCTATTGATGATAAAGACATGACCCAACTGTAGACTATATATTCTAGTACAATTTTCTGTTGTCCAAGCCAATATATATTTTCTATAGATTTCAGCAAGACCCACCAATGGATAATAGACATACAAGACCCCACTGTTGACATTATATGCTTACAGGCATTGAGGCAACTATACAGGAGTCAGAGCCTCTCATGATACAACAGGCCAGTGTTAACTGTGCTGATCAAATGCAATCTACAGGTTTCACTTTGGTTCTTTCAGAGTCCATGTCAACTGCTGACAGTGAAGAGCCAGGCAGTCTGACCCATGATAGGAGGGAGCCAAGTGAAGAGCCAGCCAGTCTGACCCATGATAGAAGGGAGCCAAGTGAAGAGCCAGCCAGTCTGACCCATGGTATTTCTATTATCATATAATAAAGGCCCACCTATTGATGATAAAGACATGACCCAACTGTAGACTATATATTCTAGTACAATTTTCTGTTGTCCAAGCCAATATATATTTATGCCACCCTTCGAAGAAGAGGGGGTATATTGCTTTGCTCATGTCGATCGGTCCGTCCGTCCACCAGGTGGTTGTCATACGATAACTCAAGAACGCTTGGGCCTAGGATCATGAAACATCATAGGTACATTGATCATGACTTGCAGATGACCCCTATTGATTTTGAGGTCACTAGGTCAAGGTCACGGTGATCGAAATTGTAAAATGGTTTCCGGATTATAACTCAAGAAAAGGTCAAGGTCACAGTGACCCGAAATAGTCAAATGATTTTCGAATGATAACTCAAGAACGCTTTTGCCTAGGATCATGACACTTCATAGGTACATTGATCGTGACTTGCAGATGACCCCTATTGATTTTCAGGTCACTAGGTCAAAGGTCAAGGTCACAGTGACAAAAGTCGTATTCACACAATGGCTGCCAGTACAACGGACAGCCCATATGTGGGGCATGCATGTTTTACAAACAGCCCTTGTTTCTATAGATTTCAGCAAGACCCACCAATGGATAATAGACATACAAGACCCCACTGTTGACATTATATGCTTACAGGCATTGAGGCAACTATACAGGAGTCAGAGCCTCTCATGATACAACAGGCCAGTGTTAACTGTGCTGATCAAATGCAATCTACAGGTTTCACTTTGGTTCTTTCAGAGTCCATGTCAACTGCTGACAGTGAAGAGCCAGGCAGTCTGACCCATGATAGGAGGGAGCCAAGTGAAGAGCCAGCCAGTCTGACCCATGATAGGAGGGAGCCAAGTGAAGAGCCAGCCAGTCTGACCCATGGTATTTCTATTATCATATAATAAAGGCCCACCTATTGATGATAAAGACATGACCCAACTGAAGACTATATATTCTAGTACAATTTTCTGTTGTCCAAGCCAATATATATTTATGCCACCCTTCGAAGAAGAGGGGGTATATTGCTTTGCTCATGTCGATCGGTCCGTCCGTCCACCAGGTGGTTGTCATACGATAACTCAAGAACGCTTGGGCCTAGGATCATGAAACATCATAGGTACATTGATCATGACTTGCAGATGACCCCTATTGATTTTGAGGTCACTAGGTCAAGGTCACGGTGATCGAAATTGTAAAATGGTTTCCGGATTATAACTCAAGAACGCATACGCCTAGGATCATGAAACTTCATGGGTAGATTGATCATGACTCGCAGATGAACCCTATAGATTTTGAGGTCACATGGTCAAAGGTCAAGGTCACAGTGACCCGAAATAGTCAAATGATTTTCGAATGATAACTCAAGAACGCTTTTGCCTAGGATCATGACACTTCATAGGTACATTGATCGTGACTTGCAGATGACCCCTATTGATTTTCAGGTCACTAGTACAAAGGTCAAGGTCACAGTGACAAAAGTCGTATTCACACAATGGCTGCCAGTACAACGGACAGCCCATATGTGGGGCATGCATGTTTTACAAACAGCCCTTGTTTCTATAGATTTCAGCAAGACCCACCAATGGATAATAGACATACAAGACCCCACTGTTGACATTATGTGCTTACAGGCATTGAGGCAACTATACAGGAGTCAGAGCCTCTCATGATACAACAGGCCAGTGTTAACTGTGCTGATCAAATGCAATCTACAGGTTTCACTTTGGTTCTTTCAGAGTCCATGTCAACTGCTGACAGTGAAGAGCCAGGCAGTCTGACCCATGATAGGAGGGAGCCAAGTGAAGAGCCAGCCAGTCTGAGCCATGATAGGAGGAAGCCAAGTGAAGAGCCAGCCAGTCTGACCCATGGTATTTCTGTTATCATAGAATAAAGGCCCACCTATTGATGATAAAGACATGACCCAACTGTAGACTATATATTCTAGTACAATTTTCTGTTGTCCAAGCCAATATATATTTTCTATAGATTTCAGCAAGACCCACCAATGGATAATAGACATACAAGACCCCACTGTTGACATTATATGCTTACAGGCATTGAGGCAACTATACAGGAGTCAGAGCCTCTCATGATACAACAGGCCAGTGTTAACTGTGCTGATCAAATGCAATCTACAGGTTTCACTTTGGTTCTTTCAGAGTCCATGTCAACTGCTGACAGTGAAGAGCCAGGCAGTCTGACCCATGATAGGAGGGAGCCAAGTGAAGAGCCAGCCAGTCTGACCCATGATAGAAGGGAGCCAAGTGAAGAGCCAGCCAGTCTGACCCATGGTATTTCTATTATCATATAATAAAGGCCCACCTATTGATGATAAAGACATGACCCAACTGTAGACTATATATTCTAGTACAATTTTCTGTTGTCCAAGCCAATATATATTTATGCCACCCTTCGAAGAAGAGGGGGTATATTGCTTTGCTCATGTCGATCGGTCCGTCCGTCCACCAGGTGGTTGTCATACGATAACTCAAGAACGCTTGGGCCTAGGATCATGAAACATCATAGGTACATTGATCATGACTTGCAGATGACCCCTATTGATTTTGAGGTCACTAGGTCAAGGTCACGGTGATCGAAATTGTAAAATGGTTTCCGGATTATAACTCAAGAAAAGGTCAAGGTCACAGTGACCCGAAATAGTCAAATGATTTTCGAATGATAACTCAAGAACGCTTTTGCCTAGGATCATGACACTTCATAGGTACATTGATCGTGACTTGCAGATGACCCCTACTGATTTTCAGGTCACTAGGTCAAAGGTCAAGGTCACAGTGACAAAAGTCGTATTCACACAATGGCTGCCAGTACAACGGACAGCCCATATGTGGGGCATGCATGTTTTACAAACAGCCCTTGTTTCTATAGATTTCAGCAAGACCCACCAATGGATAATAGACATACAAGACCCCACTGTTGACATTATATGCTTACAGGCATTGAGGCAACTATACAGGAGTCAGAGCCTCTCATGATACAACAGGCCAGTGTTAACTGTGCTGATCAAATGCAATCTACAGGTTTCACTTTGGTTCTTTCAGAGTCCATGTCAACTGCTGACAGTGAAGAGCCAGGCAGTCTGACCCATGATAGGAGGGAGCCAAGTGAAGAGCCAGCCAGTCTGACCCATGATAGGAGGGAGCCAAGTGAAGAGCCAGCCAGTCTGACCCATGGTATTTCTATTATCATATAATAAAGGCCCACCTATTGATGATAAAGACATGACCCAACTGAAGACTATATATTCTAGTACAATTTTCTGTTGTCCAAGCCAATATATATTTATGCCACCCTTCGAAGAAGAGGGGGTATATTGCTTTGCTCATGTCGATCGGTCCGTCCGTCCACCAGGTGGTTGTCATACGATAACTCAAGAACGCTTGGGCCTAGGATCATGAAACATCATAGGTACATTGATCATGACTTGCAGATGACCCCTATTGATTTTGAGGTCACTAGGTCAAGGTCACGGTGATCGAAATTGTAAAATGGTTTCCGGATTATAACTCAAGAACGCATACGCCTAGGATCATGAAACTTCATGGGTAGATTGATCATGACTCGCAGATGAACCCTATAGATTTTGAGGTCACATGGTCAAAGGTCAAGGTCACAGTGACCCGAAATAGTCAAATGATTTTCGAATGATAACTCAAGAACGCTTTTGCCTAGGATCATGACACTTCATAGGTACATTGATCGTGACTTGCAGATGACCCCTATTGATTTTCAGGTCACTAGTACAAAGGTCAAGGTCACAGTGACAAAAGTCGTATTCACACAATGGCTGCCAGTACAACGGACAGCCCATATGTGGGGCATGCATGTTTTACAAACAGCCCTTGTTTCTATAGATTTCAGCAAGACCCACCAATGGATAATAGACATACAAGACCCCACTGTTGACATTATGTGCTTACAGGCATTGAGGCAACTATACAGGAGTCAGAGCCTCTCATGATACAACAGGCCAGTGTTAACTGTGCTGATCAAATGCAATCTACAGGTTTCACTTTGGTTCTTTCAGAGTCCATGTCAACTGCTGACAGTGAAGAGCCAGGCAGTCTGACCCATGATAGGAGGGAGCCAAGTGAAGAGCCAGCCAGTCTGAGCCATGATAGGAGGAAGCCAAGTGAAGAGCCAGCCAGTCTGACCCATGGTATTTCTGTTATCATAGAATAAAGGCCCACCTATTGATGATAAAGACATGACCCAACTGTAGACTATATATTCTAGTACAATTTTCTGTTGTCCAAGCCAATATATATTTTCTATAGATTTCAGCAAGACCCACCAATGGATAATAGACATACAAGACCCCACTGTTGACATTATATGCTTACAGGCATTGAGGCAACTATACAGGAGTCAGAGCCTCTCATGATACAACAGGCCAGTGTTAACTGTGCTGATCAAATGCAATCTACAGGTTTCACTTTGGTTCTTTCAGAGTCCATGTCCACTGCTGACAGTGAAGAGCCAGGCAGTCTGACCCATGATAGGAGGGAGCCAAGTGAAGAGCCAGCCAGTCTGACCCATGATAGAAGGGAGCCAAGTGAAGAGCCAGCCAGTCTGACCCATGGTATTTCTATTATCATATAATAAAGGCCCACCTATTGATGATAAAGACATGACCCAACTGTAGACTATATATTCTAGTACAATTTTCTGTTGTCCAAGCCAATATATATTTATGCCACCCTTCGAAGAAGAGGGGGTATATTGCTTTGCTCATGTCGATCGGTCCGTCCGTCCACCAGGTGGTTGTCATACGATAACTCAAGAACGCTTGGGCCTAGGATCATGAAACATCATAGGTACATTGATCATGACTTGCAGATGACCCCTATTGATTTTGAGGTCACTAGGTCAAGGTCACGGTGATCGAAATTGTAAAATGGTTTCCGGATTATAACTCAAGAAAAGGTCAAGGTCACAGTGACCCGAAATAGTCAAATGATTTTCGAATGATAACTCAAGAACGCTTTTGCCTAGGATCATGACACTTCATAGGTACATTGATCGTGACTTGCAGATGACCCCTATTGATTTTCAGGTCACTAGGTCAAAGGTCAAGGTCACAGTGACAAAAGTCGTATTCACACAATGGCTGCCAGTACAACGGACAGCCCATATGTGGGGCATGCATGTTTTACAAACAGCCCTTGTTTCTATAGATTTCAGCAAGACCCACCAATGGATAATAGACATACAAGACCCCACTGTTGACATTATATGCTTACAGGCATTGAGGCAACTATACAGGAGTCAGAGCCTCTCATGATACAACAGGCCAGTGTTAACTGTGCTGATCAAATGCAATCTACAGGTTTCACTTTGGTTCTTTCAGAGTCCATGTCAACTGCTGACAGTGAAGAGCCAGGCAGTCTGACCCATGATAGGAGGGAGCCAAGTGAAGAGCCAGCCAGTCTGACCCATGATAGGAGGGAGCCAAGTGAAGAGCCAGCCAGTCTGACCCATGGTATTTCTATTATCATATAATAAAGGCCCACCTATTGATGATAAAGACATGACCCAACTGTAGACTATATATTCTAGTACAATTTTCTGTTGTCCAAGCCAATATATATTTATGCCACCCTTCGAAGAAGAGGGGGTATATTGCTTTGCTCATGTCGATCGGTCCGTCCGTCCACCAGGTGGTTGTCATACGATAACTCAAGAACGCTTGGGCCTAGGATCATGAAACATCATAGGTACATTGATCATGACTTGCAGATGACCCCTATTGATTTTGAGGTCACTAGGTCAAGGTCACGGTGATCAAAATTGTAAAATGGTTTCCGGATTATAACTCAAGAACGCATACGCCTAGGATCATGAAACTTCACGGGTAGATTGATCATGACTCGCAGATGAACCCTATAGATTTTGAGGTCACATTGTCAAAGGTCAAGGTCACAGTGACCCGAAATAGTCAAATGATTTTCGAATGATAACTCAAGAACGCTTTTGCCTAGGATCATGACACTTCATAGGTACATTGATCGTGACTTGCAGATGACCCCTATTGATTTTCAGGTCACTAGGTCAAAGGTCAAGGTCACAGTGACAAAAGTCGTATTCACACAATGGCTGCCAGTACAACGGACAGCCCATATGTGGGGCATGCATGTTTTACAAACAGCCCTTGTTTCTATAGATTTCAGCAAGACCCACCAATGGATAATAGACATACAAGACCCCACTGTTGACATTATATGCTTACAGGCATTGAGGCAACTATACAGGAGTCAGAGCCTCTTATGATACAACAGGCCAGTGTTAACTGTGCTGATCAAATGCAATCTACAGGTTTCACTTTGGTTCTTTCAGAGTCCATGTCAACTGCTGACAGTGAAGAGCCAGGCAGTGTGACCCATGATAGGAGGGAGCCAAGTGAAGAGCCAGCCAGTCTGAGCCATGATAGAAGGGAGCCAAATCCTCAAGGTATAAATGCAATTATACCCCCACAAACAAAGTTTAGGGATGTATATAGGAGTGAACTTGTCGGTCGGTTCGTATTAAGTGTCCACCCTCTAATTCAAGTTGTTTTCATCTAATCTTCGCCAAACTTGTCTGTTGGTCTGTCGGTCGGTCCGTCTGTATTAAGTGTCCGCTCTCTAATTCAAGTTGTATTCATCCGATCTTCGGTCAGATGTTGTATCTAGAGGATACCTAGGTGAAGTGTGAATATGGGTCATGCCGGATCAAAAACTAGGTCACGGGGTCACTTAGTGCGTTTTTAACATTGAGCATGGTTTGGGCTGTTTTTTGTGAAGACAACATGCAAAATATTTTGTGTTCATTAAGGCATTTATGCTTGCCATCTCATCTGTTATGAACAGTTTATTTGTGAAATGAGAGGATTAATACCCGAATAATCTACAACTACAAAAGATATTATTTAACTTTTGAGAATGATTTTATTATACCCCCACAAACGAAGTTTAGGGGGTTATATTGGAGTTAGCTTGTAGTGTTTCATCTAGAAAGGCAGAGGGGCATGGCGCATGACTTGAAAAAAGGGCATTTTGCACGGAGATTCTCTTGAAAAGGGCGCATTGGGTGTTTTTGAAACTTTTAATCACAGCTTAAAACTTTGATTTAAACATTGTACATGTCATTTTTCGTGAGAAATTCTCGCGAAATGTGTTCTTAAAATACATAGCTATTGAGTAGACATGTGAATTTATTATTATATTTTTTGGAGAACATTCAAATCGGATGCAAACACAAAAATGTTACTGATCACGGCGGCTCTAAACTGAAAGTAAACTTCATGGAGCAGGTCGTCATTAAATTACAAAATTTGCTATACGTTTTTTAAAATCGGCTCAGATTTATCTTGTAATAGACTGTACTTCGGAACTCTGCTAAGTACAAATGTAATTAAAATCTTTACCGTTACGGCCCTTGTTACGTTACGACCCAGAATGTGGCTCATGAATTTGTTCGGGTCTCTAATGTATGTATTGATTTTCTTCTACATCAGTACCTCATCGAGACGTTCATAATAAAGGCCCACCTATTGATGATAAAGACATGACCCAACTGTAGACTATATATTCTAGTACAATTTTTCTGTTGTCCAAGCCAATATATATTTATGCCACCCTTCGAAGAAGAGGGGGGTATATTGCTTGCTCATGTCGATCGGTCCGTCCGTCCACCAGGTGGTTGTCATACGATAACTCAAGAACGCTTGGGCCTAGGATCATGAAACATCATAGGTACATTGATCATGACTTGCAGATGACCCCTATTGATTTTGAGGTCACTAGGTCAAGGTCACGGTGATCGATATTGTAAAATGGTTTCCGGATTATAACTCAAGAACGCATACGCCTAGGATCATGAAACTTCATGGGTAGATTGATCATGACTCGTAGATGAACCCTATAGATTTTGAGGTCACATGGTCAAAGGTCAAGGTCACAGTGACCCGAAATAGTCAAATGATTTTCGAATGATAACTCAAGAACGCTTTTGCCTAGGATCATGACACTTCATAGGTACATTGATCGTGACTTGCAGATGACCCCTATTGATTTTCAGGTCACTAGGTCAAAGGTCAAGGTCACAGTGACAAAAGTCGTATTCACACAATGGCTGCCAGTACAACGGACAGCCCATATGTGGGGCATGCATGTTTTACAAACAGCCCTTGTTTCTATAGATTTCAGCAAGACCCACCAATGGATAATAGACATACAAGACCCCACTGTTGACATTATATGCTTACAGGCATTGAGGCAACTATACAGGAGTCAGAGCCTCTCATGATACAACAGGCCAGTGTTAACTGTGCTGATCGAATGCAATCTACAGGTTTCACTTTGGTTCTTTCAGAGTCCATGTCAACTGCTGACAGTGAAGAGCCAGGCAGTCTGACCCATGATAGGAGGGAGCCAAGTGAAGAGCCAGCCAGTCTGAGCCATGATAGGAGGAAGCCAAGTGAAGAGCCAGCCAGTCTGACCCATGGTATTTCTGTTATCATAGAATAAAGGCCCACCTATTGATGATAAAGACATGACCCAACTGTAGACTATATATTCTAGTACAATTTGTCAGTAGATTGATCATGACTCGCAGATGACCCCTATTGATTTTGAGGTCACTAGGTCAAAGGTCAAGGTCACAGTGACCCGAAATAGTAAAATGGTTTCTGGATGATAACTCAAGAACGCATACGCCTAGGATCATGAAACTTCATGGGTAGATTGATCATTACTCGCAGATGACCCCTATAGATTTTGAGGTCAAAGGTCAAGGTCACGGTGACCCGAAATAGTAAAATGGTTTCCGGATGATAACTCAAGAACGCATACGGCTAGGATCATAAACTTCATGGGTAGATTGATCATTACTCGCAGATGACCCCTATTGATTTTGATGTCACTAGGTCAAAGGTCAAGGTCACGGTGACCCGAAATAGTAAAATGGTTTTCGGATGATAACTCAAGAAAGCATATGCCTAGGATCATGAAACTTCATAGGTAGATTGATCATGACTCGCAGATGACCCCTATTGATTTTGAGGTCACAAGGTCAAAGGTCAAGGTCACGGTGACCCGAATAGTAAAATGATTTTCGGATGATAACTCAAGAACGCTTTTGCCTAGGATCATGACACTTCATAAGTACATCGATCGTAACTCGCAGATGACCCCTATTGATTTTCAGGTCACTAGGTCAAAGGTCAAGGTCACAGTGACAAAAAACGTATTCACACAACGGCTGCCACTACAACGGACAGCCCATATGGGGGGCATGCATGTTTTCTATAGATTTCAGCAAGACCCACCAATGGATAATAGACATACAAGACCCCACTGTTGACATTATATGTTTACAGGCATTGAGGCAACTGTTGAAGACACCCACAGTCTAGAATCTATACAGGAGTCGGAGCCTCTCATGATACAACATGCCAGTGTTGACTGTGCTGATCATATGCAATCTACAGGTTTCACTTTGGTTCTTTCAGAGTCCATGTCAACTGCTGACAGTGAAGAGCCAGGCAGTCTGACCCATGATAGGAGGGAGCCAAGTGAAGAGCCAGCCAGTCTGACCCATGATAGGAGGGAGCCAAGTGAAGAGCCAGCCAGTCTGACCCATGGTATTTCTGTTGTCATATAATAAAGGCCCATCTATTGATGATAAAGACATGACCCAACTGTAGACTATATATTCTAGTACAATTTTCTGTTGTCCAAGCCAATATATATTTATGCCACCCTTCGAAGAAGAGGGGGTATATTGCTTTGCTCATGTCGATCGGTCCGTCTGTCCACCAGGTGGTTGTCATACGATTACTCAAGAACGCTTGGGCCTAGGATCATGAAACATCATAGGTACATTGATCATGACTTGCAGATGACCCCTATTGATTTTGAGGTCAAAGGTCAAGGTCACGGTGACCCGAAATAGTAAAATGGTTTCCGGATGATAACTCAAGAACGCATACGGCTAGGATCATAAACTTCATGGGTAGATTGATCATTACTCGCAGATGACCCCTATTGATTTTGATGTCACTAGGTCAAAGGTCAAGGTCACGGTGACCCGAAATAGTAAAATGGTTTTCGGATGATAACTCAAGAAAGCATATGCCTAGGATCATGAAACTTCATAGGTAGATTGATCATGACTCGCAGATGACCCCTATTGATTTTGAGGTCACAAGGTCAAAGGTCAAGGTCACGGTGACCCGAAATAGTAAAATGATTTTCGGATGATAACTCAAGAACGCTTTTGCCTAGGATCATGACACTTCATAAGTACATCGATCGTAACTCGCAGATGACCCCTATTGATTTTCAGGTCACTAGGTCAAAGGTCAAGGTCACAGTGACAAAAAACGTATTCACACAACGGCTGCCACTACAACGGACAGCCCATATGGGGGGCATGCATGTTTTCTATAGATTTCAGCAAGACCCACCAATGGATAATAGACATACAAGACCCCACTGTTGACATTATATGTTTACAGGCATTGAGGCAACTGTTGAAGACACCCACAGTCTAGAATCTATACAGGAGTCGGAGCCTCTCATGATACAACATGCCAGTGTTGACTGTGCTGATCATATGCAATCTACAGGTTTCACTTTGGTTCTTTCAGAGTCCATGTCAACTGCTGACAGTGAAGAGCCAGGCAGTCTGACCCATGATAGGAGGGAGCCAAGTGAAGAGCCAGCCAGTCTGACCCATGATAGGAGGGAGCCAAGTGAAGAGCCAGCCAGTCTGACCCATGGTATTTCTGTTGTCATATAATAAAGGCCCATCTATTGATGATAAAGACATGACCCAACTGTAGACTATATATTCTAGTACAATTTTCTGTTGTCCAAGCCAATATATATTTATGCCACCCTTCGAAGAAGAGGGGGTATATTGCTTTGCTCATGTCGATCGGTCCGTCTGTCCACCAGGTGGTTGTCATACGATTACTCAAGAACGCTTGGGCCTAGGATCATGAAACATCATAGGTACATTGATCATGACTTGCAGATGACCCCTATTGATTTTGAGGTCAAAAGGTCAAGGTCACGGTGACCCGAAATAGTAAAATGATTTTCCGATGATAACTCAAGAACGCTTTTGCCTAGGATCATGACACTTCATAGGTACATTGATCGTGACTTGCAGATGACCCCTATTGATTATCAGGTCACTAGGTCAAAGGTCAAGGTCACAGTGACAAAAAACGTATTCACACAATGGCTGCCACTACAACGGACAGCCCATATGGGGGGCATGCATGTTTTCTATAGATTTCAGCAAGATCCACCAATGGATAATAGACATACAAGACCCCACTGTTGACATTATATGTTTACAGTCATTGAGGCAACTGTTGAAGACACCCACAGTCTAGAATCTGTACAGGAGTCAGAGCCTCTCATGATACAACATGCCAGTGTTGACTGTGCTGATCATATGCAATCTACAGGTTTCACTTTGGTTCTTTCAGAGTCCATGTCAACTGCTGCCAGTGAAGGGCCAGCCAGTCTGACCCATGATGAAATGAGGCAGCCAAATCCTCAAGGTATGAACTAAATTTGAAGACGGGTTTCTCTGCATTTTCTATCATTATGTGACAGAGTCTTATGTCATGACTGTATTAAAGTAAATGAGTAGTCCAAGTCAAGTGTGATGCTCTAGACGACCTCCTCTGTGATCTACAGGGTTACAACAATGTGCTTGTAAAAGTCCTTGTAAAGTACAAAGTAGGCAGTTTGCTATGAAAGTTAATGTTTAGTACTTGTTCTTCCAAGAAATGATAGTTCTGCGAACTGTCAGTTCTTATATGTGTGAAAAATTGGTTTAAACTGGTGTTAAAACAGTTTCAGTTAGTTCATTTTACCTCCTAACATGTTCAGGTTTTGTGCATTTTTATCAGGAAAACCTTGCTCTACAATATTCAATCATTGTATCACTTGCAGTGTTCTGCTGTGAAATTTTACTGTTGGGGACCCTTTAGGATTACAAAAGTGGGGACAAAAAGAAAAAATATGGGGACACAGAAATATTTTTGTAGCAGAATTAAATGTGTGGAAACTAATAACCTTTAACTTGAACTTTTAAACGTGCTTAAACTTCTTACAGTCAGGTTGTAACATTGTTATTAAAACTGGAACATTCAAAAAACTTTTTAACACTGTCAAACAGTTGTCAACATATTTACAAAACTTTGAAAAAATTTATGGTCATTGGACTCCGCATGTCAAAGTACTTGTTCGATAATTAGAAATACCGATAGTAAAGGCGTTTTCTTTTTTACTTTATGCACAATCTGCATGTCATTTTGTTGTTGTCAAACAGTGACCAAGGACATTTTTGAAGCCAATTTTCTTGGAATGTACGTTTAGGGGCAGACTTTTTTCGTAATTGCTAAACGATGTTGGGACTTGGGAAGACTCTGTTGGGTTGTTAATATTATTGTCATATTTTCTAATTTTACTTGCCGGAGGAAAAAAAAAAAAATGGATTTTGTTTTCTTTGGCCTGTCACTTTAAGCCATTTTGATAGGTTCGGAAATTTCCTTGATATCTGATTGGTTGTTATAATCTCAACTTACCAATGAAATAGAGTGTTAATATTAAATAAATTAACCATTGGCTGCGAAATGACGTCATGTCCAATGAAATAGTTTGTTCTGGTTACACATTCACTCGATTACTTTACCGACTTACAAATTGAATCGATTAGTTTTTATTTCTAATTCATGTGCGCCCGCGGACCCATATACAGAAAACGGGTGGGGACAAATATTTGTTTTTTGCGACAATAACACAAGGGCGCATCCACGGCAGAACACTGACTTATGTTGATACTTTGTGTGCAAGGATCAATTCAGTAGAAAAGTCAACAAAATAAAGGGCTTACAGTCACTGAACAAATGAGTTTGCTGCTTAGAGTGTATATTTTTCCCAAAAATATTTGAAAATTTCCCCTCTTGGAAGTGTAGTTCAATTTTAATCAATACCTCGTTTAAATAATTCACAGAAAAGCCAAAAAATGTTGATCTTTGAACATAAACATAACATGTTGATGACAAAAAAAGTTGGAATAATGTTTTTCTCTCTGTGTATGGTGAATTATGGTGTTACAACTTGATTTTGTATGTTACTTGCTTAGCATTGAAATTTCCCCTTTTACACGTGAATTATCCCCCTCTCAGGGGACCCGACCCCTTTTCCCCAAAACTGAAAAAAACACTGACATGATACTCATTGCTATTTTATTTTTTATATCTATTCTTGTTTTAGGGACAGGGACAAGAAAAGGAATGAAACGAAAGTGGGCCAGCGAAGAGAACATATGTTTCATGAACTTTTTTAGAGATGAATTAAGAGAAAAAAAAATGCCATCTGGCTCAAAAATAATGGGGTCCCTAAAAATACTTACCGGAAGAACAGTGGCCCAGATAAGGGCAAGGGTCCATAACATTATTATGGAAAAACAAAAATGGAAAAAGAATTGTTGAACTGTGGAATATGTTTATGCCCCTGGTAGGGTGGCATATAGCAGTTGAACTGTCCGTCAGTCAGTCAGTCTGTCCATCTGGCCGAAAACTTATATGGCCATAACTTTTTCAATATTGAACATAGCAACTTGATATTTATACCCCTATTACAATTGGTAATGGGGGCTATATAGGAGTCACGTTTGTCGGTCTGTCCCGATATTTCATCCGATCTTCACCAAACTTGGTCAGTAGTTGTATGTAGATAATGTCTAGATCAAGTTTGAATATGGGTCATGCCAGGTCAAAAACTAGGTCATGGGGTCACTTAGTATGTTTTAAACTGTAAGTTTGTACGGACCATAGCTATGTTATTTATCGTTACATTTTTAAATGACTCGGTACATTTGTTCACCATCATGGAACGGTGTGTCGCGTTAAAAGAAATTACGTCAATATCTCAAAGGTCAAGGTCACACTTGGGAGTTCAAAGGTCAAATGCTTGTCCGGGCCATAGCTTTGTTTTTTATTGTGAGATTTTAAAATCATTTGGCACATTTGTTCACCATCATTGAACAGTGTGTCGGGCGAAAGAATTACGTCGATATTTCCAAGAACAAGGGCACAATTTGAGTTTAAAGGTAAAAAATGGCCATAATTGAGCTTGTCTGGGCAATAACTATGTTGTTTATTGTGCGATTTTAAAATCGTTGGCTCTTTTGTTCACCATCATTTGACAGTGTGTCGCGCGAAAGAATTACGTCGATATCTTCAAACTCAAAGTTGTAGTTTTAGTTCAAAGGTCAAAAATGGCAATAAATTATCTTGTCTGGGCCATAAATATGTCATTCATTGTAAGATTTTAAAATGACTCTGTACATCAATTTTGTTCAAAGTCATTGGAAGGCTTGTCATGTGAAACAATTCAAGAGTTCAAAGGTAAAAATGGCTATAAATGATAATGGCATAATGATTCTTAAAAAATCGCCATAAATTGTATTATCTTGTTTTGTGAAGACAGCATACAAAATAGTCTGTGTCAATGCGTTATGTGGGGGTATATGTCACGTCTGTGACAAAGCTCCAGTTGGCATGCATGTGCATCTTGTGAAGCTGCACATATTGAGTGGTGAAAAGTGAAGGTCAAGGTAATCCTTCAAGGTTAAATGTTAAATATATTGCTTCTGTCCGTCCGTCTGAAAACTTTAAAATTGGCCATAACTTTTGAGCTCACCTGAGTGCAACATGCTCATGGTGAGCTTTTGTGATTGCCTTTTGTCCGTTGTGCGTTGTATGTCGTCAACATTTTGCCTTGTGAACACTCTAGATGCCACATTTATTGTCTGATCTTCATGAAATTTTGCAGAACATTTGTCACATTGATACCTCGACTGAGTTCGAAACTGGGTCATGCTGGGTCAAAAATTAGGTCACTAGGTCAAAAAAACAACAAAAAAACTTGTGAACACTGTAGAAGTCCAATCTTCATGTAACTTTGTCAAAATGTTTGTCTAAATGATATTTTGGTTTAGTTAAAAATTGGTTCCGGTCCGTTGAAAAACATGGCCGCCAGGGGCGGGGCAGTTTTCCTTATATGGCTATAGAGAAACCTTGTGAACACTTTAGAAGTCAAAATGTTTGCCTAATCATCATGAAACTTGGTCAAAACATTGGTTTTATTTATATTTTGGACGAGTTTGAAAATGGTCCAGATCAGTGAAAAAACATGGCCGCCAAGGGGCGGGGGAGTTTTCCTTATGTCTTTAGTTAAACATTGCTAACACTCTAGAGGCCACATTTATTGTCCATTCTTCATGAAATTTGGTCAGAAGTTTGGTCTCAATGATATCTTAGACGAGCTGAAAATGCTTACGTTTGCTTGAAAAACATGGCTGCCAAAGGGCGGGGCATTTTTCCTTATATGGCTATATATGGCTATAGTAAAATCTTGTTAACACTCTTGAGGCCACATTTATTTTCCGATCTTCATGAAACTTGGTCAGAATATTCATCCCAAAAAATATCGTAGACAAGTTAAAAAATGATGCTGGTTGGTTGAAAAACATGTCCGCCAGGGGGTGGGGCATTTTACCTTATATGGCTATAGTAAAACTTTGTTAACACTCTATAGGCCACATTTATTTTCTTATCTTCATGAAACTTGGTCAGAAGATTTGTCCTAATGATATCTTGGATTAGTTCAAAAATAGTTTCGTTTGCTTAAAAAACATGGCCACCAGGGGGCGGGGCATTTTTCCTAATATGGTTATGTATCATGCTTTACTAAAACATTGTAAACACTCTGTAGGCCACATTTATTTTCCGATTATTATGAAACTTGGTCAGATGATTTGTCCTAATGATATCTTGGATGAGTTCAAAAATGGTTCTAGTTGGTGGAAAAACATGGCCACTAAGGGGGCGTGGTATTTTTCCTTATATGGCTAAAGTAAAACCCTGTTAAAACTCTAGAAGCCATATTTATTGTACGATCATCATGACACTTTGTCAGAAGATTTGTCCCAATGATATTTGGACAAGTTTGAAATTGGTTCCAGTTGCTAAGAAAAACATGGCCACCAGTGGGCGGGGCATTTTTCCTTATATGGACTTATGAATCTTCTTGAAACTTTGTCAGTATATTAGTTTAAATGATATCTTGGATGTGTTTTTCACGTTGACATTTGAAGCTTTAACTTTGTATGATTCTAAATATGTGTCAATGCTGTCAGTTGAATTTTGAAATATGAAGTTTTACATTTTTTGTAGATTAAATAATTTGTAAAATGTTGCAGTTTCGTCAATCAGTTTTATAAGATATTGAGCTTTAGTTATGATGCAGATTGTAAGATTCTTAATATCTTTCAATATTGTGGATAAGTTTTTGAGATATCAAGCTTTGAGTTTTATGCAAATTGTATGATTTTAAAATGTTTTAATGGTGTTGATCAGTGTAATGAAGATTGCATAATTTTTATGTTTTAATTCTGTCTATTGGTTTTCAAAATGAAAGACTTTGATTTTGTAAGTGCACTTTTATCTCCTGAAAGATTCTTTTCTAGTGTTTAGTTTATATTTTAAGGCTGTTTGCAAACTCGAAGTGAAAACAGTTCTATTACAATTTGGTAAGGACATGACATTGCATATCTGATTTTAAAATGTACTTTGCTGGCAACGTGTAATTTTCTGAAATGTCTTAGTAAGACTGTTGTTTGCAATCAAAAGGTCTGTGCTTCAAATACAGGGTAATGCATGTTTTTTGTCCAAATTTATGGCGATTCAGACATTGTTCTATGTAAATTTGGGGTTTGCTTGAAGGTTCAGTCTATTTTTATGTCCCTCACTATAGTAGTGGGGGACATATTGTTTTTGTCCTGTCTGTTGGTTGGTTGGTTTATCTGTTTACGCCAACTTTAACATTTGCAATAACTTTTGCAATATTGAAGATAGCAACTTGATATTTGGCATGCATATGTATCTCATAGAGCTGCACATTTTAATTTTCTGAAAGGTCAAGGTCAGAGGTCAAATATATGTGGCCAAAATCGCTCATTTTATGAATACTTTTGCAATATTGAAGATAGCAACTTCATATTTGGCAAGCATGTGTATCTCATGGAGCTGCACATTTTGAGTGGTGAAAGGTCAAGGTCATAATTCAATGTCATAGGTCGAATATATGGCTTCAAAGCGGCGCAGTAAGGGGGATTGTGTTTTACGAACACAGCTCTTGTTGTTAACTGCCTTTTTAGTCCCTTACCAGTGTTTCACTAAAGTCCGTGTACTTTGGACTCATTTCAAGTTGACATTTGAAGCTTTAACTTTGTATGATTCTAAATATGTGTCAATGCTGTCGGTTGAATTTTGAAATATGAAGTTTTTCATTTTTTGTAGATTAAATAATTTGTAAAATGTTGCAGTTTAGTCAATCAGTTTTATAAGATATTGAGCTTTAGTTATGATGCAGATTGTAAGATTCTTAATATCTTTCAATATTGTGGATAAGTTTTTGAGATATCAAGCTTTGAATTTTATGCAAATTGTATGATTTAAAATGTTTTAATTTGTTGATCAGTGTACTGAAGATTGTATACTTTTTATATGTTATAATTCTGTCTATTGGTTTTCAAAATGAAAGACTTTGATTTTGTAAGTGCACTTTTATCTCATTATGCCCCCCTTCGAAGAAGAGGGGGTATATTGCTTTGCTCATGTCGGTCGGTCTGTCGGTATGTCAGTTTGTCGGTCCGTCCACCAGGTGGTTGTCAGACGATAACTCAAGAACGCTTGGGCCTAGGATCATGAAACTCCATAGGTACATTGATCATGACTCGCAGATGACCCCTATTGATTTTGAGGTCAAAGGTCAAGGTCACGGTGACCCAAAATAGTAAAATGGTTTCCGGATGATAACTCAAAAATTCATACGCCTAGGATCATGAAACTTCATGGCTAGATTGATCATGACTTGCAGATGACCCCTATTGATTTTGAGGTCACTAGGTCAAAGGTCAAGGTCACGGTGACCCGAAATAGTAAAATGGTTTTCAGATGATAACTCAAGAACGCATATGCCTAGGATCATGAAACTTCACAGGTAGATTGATCATGACTCACAGATGACCCTTATTGATTTTGAGGTCACAAGGTCAAGGTCACGGTGACCCGAAATAGTAAAATGATTTTCGGATGATAACTCAAGAACGCTTTTGCCTAGGATCATGACGCTTCATAGGTACATTGATCGTGACTCACAGATGACCCCTATTGATTTTCAGGTCACTAGGTCAAAGGTCAAGGTCACAGTGACAAAAAACGTATTCACACAATGGCTGCCACTACAACGGACAGCCCATATGGGGGGCATGCTTGTTTTACAAACAGCCCTTGTTAAAGATTCTTTTCTAGTGTTTAGTTTATATTTTAAGGCTGTTTGCAAACTCGAAGTGAAAACAGCTCTAGTACAATTTGGTAAGGACATGACATTGCATATCTGATTTAAAAATGTACTTTGCTGGCAACGTGTAATTTTCAGAAATGTCTTAGTAAGTAAGACTGTTGTTTGCAATCAAAAGGTCTGTGCTTCAAATCCAGGAAAATGCATGTTTTTTGTCCAAATTTATGTCAATTCAGACATTGTTCTGTGTAAATATGGGGTTTGCTTGTAGGATCAGTCTATTTTTATGTCCCCCACTATAGTAGTGGGGGACATGTTGTTTTTGCTCTGTCGGTCTGTTGATTGGTTGGTTGGTCTGTTTATGCCAACTTTAACATTTTGCAATATTGAAAGTAGCAACTTGATATTTGGCATGCAAATGCATCTCCTGAAGCTGCACATTATCATTGGTGAAAGGTCAAGGTCATCCTTCAAGGTCAGAGGTCAAATATATGTGGCCAAAATCGCTCATTTTATGAATTCTTTTGCAATATTGAAGATAGCAACTTGATATTTGCCAAGCATGTGTATCTCATTGAGCTGCACATTTTTAGTGGTGAAAGGTCAAGGTCATCCTTCAAGGTCAGAGGTCAAATATATGTGGCCCAAATCGCTTATTTTATTAATACTTTTGCAATATTGAAGATAGCAACTTGAAATTTGGCATGCATGTGTATCTCATGGAGCTGCAAATTTTGAGTGTTGAAAGGTCAAAGTCATCCTTCAAGGTCAGAGGTTAAATATATGTGGCCCAAATCGCTTATTTTATGAATACGTTTGCACTATTGAAGATAGCAACTTGATATTTGGCATGCATATGTATCTCATAGAGCTGCACATTTTGAGTGGTGAAAGGTCAAGGTCATCCTTCAAGGTCAAATATATGGGTCAAAATTGCTCATGTTATGTTACTTCTGCAATATTGAAGCTAGCAATTTTATATTTGACATGCATGTGTATCTCATGGAGCTGCACATTTTGAGTGGTGAAGGGTCAAGGTCATCCTTCAAGGTCAAACGTTATATACGGGGCATTGGGTTTCACAAACGCATCTTGTTGTGTATGTAATTAATTTTGCTTAATTTTTGTGATCCCCCGCCAACAGCGGAGGGATATTAATTTGGCATTGTCCGTCTTTCCGTCTGTCCGTCCGGCACTTTTGTGTCCGGAACCATATCTTGGAAGTGCTTTAGCAGATTTCATTGAAACTTGGTACGAGTATATATATATGGATAAGAGGATGATGCACGCCAAATGGCATTGTACATCCTTGATTAATAGCGGAGTTATGACCCTTTGTATTTGAAAAAAATGCTTTTTTTGTGTGTCCAGAGCCATAACTTGTATCCAGAAGTATAATGGCGGGGGATATCAATTCAACGAATTTGCTTGTTAAATCAGTTTTTATTTTCATGATAATCATTTAGTTCGTACTGCAACTTATGATGGATTGTTACTACTATCTCCAATTATTTGTTTGTCATGGGTCCGTCACCATTTATCTCTTATATAATACTTGAATTGAGCATTTCACAATCTGACAATCATGCATATCATTTATTAGTTTCATAATAAAACGTCTGACAAGGGTCAGATAATTTTAACATATATTGTTGTTATAATTTGTCATGTGTTGTATGAATAAATGACACTTCCATGATAGAGAAAATTTAAATATATTTTTAAAGACATTTGTAAAATGAAAATGAAATAACTATACATTTTACAGTGGCTAGTCGTACGGCTAGACAAGAGGCTAGCCGCACGGCCCCGTACGGGTAGACAATAGGTTTGCCGTACGGCTCTGTACGTATAGCCTTTCCTATGGATATTGTCTAAGTTAAAGACAACCATTTTCAGTGAACTGATAAATTGCCTGTATGAAACCATATATTTATCCATTGTCTGAACGACAATTAAATTATTTGTGTGACTCCATTTCTGAGAAGTACCTTGGCCGTCATTGAATTTCATAATATCGATGCCGCAACTAATTAAAACAGTTTTCACTCCTTACATAGGAAAGTCGTCTTATTAAAGAATCAAATTAGAAACCGATTTAAATTATGTGTGTGTAAGTCAATTTCTAGAACGTAACTTTGACGGCTGTCGTCATTAAATTTCAAAATATCGATGCCGCAACTCTTTAATACAGGTTTTTCACGCCTTAGGAACGTCGACTAATTAATGAATCAAATAAGCAACCGTATGACATGAAAGGAAGCCGTGAAAGATGACGAATTTTTAAAGCGAGATTATACGATTTTTTCAAATATTTATTAATTTACATAAAATGTGTATAAAAAAAAACAACTTATTAAACATATATTTGAACATAAACTTAAATAAAAGTTAAGAAGAACATGTGTCGATATATGCAAAATAAGCCAGATATTAAATTCTGAAATCGAAAATGTATGTACAGTCGAATTCGCCAGCATGTAAATCGTGCATGTACGATGTGAATCTAAATTTAGTTTAACGGTTCATTTTTAGTGTGAGCGTCAGCTAACGCTAATGTTTTTGCAAATCGGTATGTGCGTAGAAGCCTTAAAGGGGCCTTTCCACAGATTTGACATGTTTTGAAGTTTGTCATTAGATGCTTTATATTGATGAATGTAAACAGTGACCCCCGGAATCCTGGAGTAAAAAACGCTTTAGCCTAATGAGCTATCCTGCCAAGCATACATGAGAGGTGTATTCTATACCTGATATAAGCAATCTTCGTAGTTTCACAAATTTAAACGATAACAACAGAACTCTCCAAATTATTCAATCGTTTCGCGTTGCAACGCTCTATAATTTTTAGGTTTTTAAATCGTGAAAAGATGCATATAATGGCTATATTAGACCATGGTTAATGTTCAGTAATACTGATTCCTCACAAATATCATAACTAAAACGAAAATTTGCGAATCTGAAACAACTATTTTCAATTTTGTCAATTTACCAAACCGTGAAAAGATCCCTTTAACTATGACATGGAAAGACAACCACTGTCCGTTGCAGCAGACTACACATTCTACTAGCGTCTGCTAGGAAAGATAACCACCACATTTGCCTGTTTATAGTCCACAACTCACTGGTGCACTGCAGTTGGTGTATATGAGTAATAGAGTTTAACAGCTTGTAAGACGATATTGGCCAGTCTAGTGTTTATCATTGAAAATCTGCACATACTGGCTGCTTTCAGAGAAAACAGGGCTTAATGCATGTCAAATAAGATAAGCCTGTGCATACTGATAAGCTTGTGCAATGCAAACACGCTAAACAAGGACGACATGTCTTATTTTATAATGTTTAAAGGGTCTCTTGTACTGGGATGACAATTTATGCATAAGCATTTAGCCCTGTTTTCCCAAAACGAAGCTAAAAATTTATTTTTTATTAATGATTTAAAAAAAAAACATCTGAACCTGTGCTTTAAGACACACTCTTTATAATTTTGAATGGATTGTGTCCATTCAAAACTTGCAATATAAAAAGCTATAACATAATTTTTTAAACTGAGTTGCGTCTAAACTTATACAACAACGAACACCTACAGTGACGTCAGCGCTTTGATAAATTCCTGCAACCATTTATTCGCCACACGAACACTAACTAAAAATACGAATGCTTCAGTTATAGGCTACTATTCCATCTGTCCGCAACCGCATATCCGCATCCGCAAAAAAATAAAACAAGTAGAAATGCACTGCACTTATTCCATTCATCCGTATCCGCACGCGAATAGGCGTCCGCAATAGAACGCTCAAGTGAGCATTCTTGGGCTACTATTCCATCTATCTGTAAATGTATCCGTATCCGCAAAATATACGGACGCTATATTCCATTTATCCGCATACGTCGAACGTATCTTTATTTTTGTATATGGATAAAACTAAAAATTATAATTATTGAGATAATTATAATGAAGGACAAGCTGCTAAGCGTGAATTTAAGTAGATATAAGGTACAAATCATCGTTCTGTCCGTAAAAGGATACAAATGGTAAATACCTGAAACATCTTCTTTTAGTGCCTTGGCTATGATTTTCCATACATTTAAACTTTAAAGTATAATCAGAGTCACGATATGCAGAACTGCGTTGGTTGTATAATTCCGGGTATTTTTTCACGAATTCGATAGATTTTCAGTTTATTTTTTAGATGACAGCTACTCTCATCGTGCTAAATGCCGTCCGTATCTCGTCCGCATCCGTTTGCGGATAAATGGAATATAGCGTCCGTATAACGATTTTGCGGATACTGACGCGGATACGGATGCGGATGCGGATTGGTGGAATACTAGCCTTATTTTAGGAAAATATGTACGAAATATCTTCGTCACAATCGGCTCGGGCGCTTATTTGTCTTTGCTGCATATTACTGATTAACAGCACTAAATGACAATTCTATACTTTATAAGCCGTACGGCTAGACAATCTCAATAGGAAAGGCTATAATACGTACAGCGCCGTAAGGCTAGCCTATTGTCTAGCCGTACGGGGCCGTACGGTTAGCCTCTTGTCTAGCCGTACGGGACTGTACGACTAGCCACTGCCTTTAGTTATTGGAGGTTCTTATGTATTATACCCAGTCGCAAGTGGTATAGGCTATACTCAAATCTTTTCGTCCGTCTGTTATTGGATACTGTGATGGGTTATGTATCACATTCAATGTTGTTTTTTTTTGTTTATAAGACAAAATCAGATTTTTTTTCAAAATACCTTCCTTTTAACTAATTTGAAAGCATTTTTACAGGTCCATTCTTGCGAAGCAATAATGCAAGTTAAAGAACTGGTTTTACAAGTCCCTATTCGATATTTATGACATAACTATGACTAAAATCTTCAGAATAGTTCAAAGCACGAAATGAATATCTTTCTGTTGGACATGAGGAAGTGGACCGAATATCGATGACTGGATCATTTTCCACGAAGGCACATAAAACTACAGTAAAGTTCCGCTACTTTCAGCTTGGTCTTAATAGCATGTCGGACTTCATAATTAACAGGGTATTTTGTTCTTTATTCAATACTTTGGGACCATGCAATCTTGAAAAATTGCAATTTACAGTGTTCAATGTGGTCTTAATAGCGGTACTCTTCTTGTACTAGGAATCGCTGCGTGTTTTAGTCATTATCTTTGAAATCCTTTTCGAAGCTATCATAAAAAACATTTATACTCGTGTCACGCCAGGGTGACATCACGTCAGGTTTAAACACAATAAGTAAATACATATTGTTATAACGTTTAAATATTCGTTTGACTTCTATTTTTCATTTCAATTTAATAATCCTATAAATGTTTTGTTTTTGGTTGTCATATCTATTTACCATTAACGATCCGCAACTGTTTTACCTTTACGTATCTTTGCAATGAAACTGTTATAGCGACAACTGTTTCATTATAGCTGCTTGCATCACACGGACACCACTGTTATATAATTCAATGATTTCTACAAGGATGATTCTATCCTACATTATCTCAATTGTTTAACCAAGGACATTGTGCTTTTAAAAGTTCCGGCGACTACAAAATCACGCAACAGGAGAAAATAACACGATACGTAGTCAAATAATGCAAAAATTCAAAAAAATATTAAAATAACATTAAACACATATTTAGTTCACCATTGTGTCATTCCCTCTGTAAAATGAATTCGACTCAAAATGTTATTAAATGTATAATGCAAGGAAACCATGCAGAGCGATTCATGCATAGGCCACACAAATACAAACACATCTGATCGTGAGGATTTAATATATAAAGTTTGAGGTCGAGAAGATCTTAACCACAATTCTAATGCGAGTGTCGCAAGATATAACTATGCTCAAGGCCAACTCATTTTTTAGCAAACAATGTTTCGTATTTCAAGTGACACTATCTCAGGGACCCGGTATGTCGGTATCAAGTATCACAGAGTATACATATATAAAAAAATAATTGGGTCATGGGGACCCAGATACGAGGTTTAAAGTAAAAAAATGTATATGTTATTTGTCTGCAGAAATAACTAGATATATTAAGTTTCGAGTTATATATAGGTTGTTGAAGGTAATTCGCATAAAACACGCTATTTTTCAGTTGGATACTAGCATGGGAAAGGGAAGTACCCAACACTCCGGAAATATATCACAGACCCTATAGTTAACCCAGTATGAGTATATATATATATATATATATATATATATATATATATATATATATATATATATATATATATATATATATATATATATATATATATATACTCATGTTTTATTCGTTTTATTATCATATATATCTCGAACAATCAATAAATAAAACAACATTAATAAATCAAATCCTCGCACATGCAAGTAAGATATCCAAAACAGTGGACACATGATACGGTGTAATAATGATGAGACAATTGAATCTGGCATTTACAGTTACTACTAAATAGTGTGTACAAAGGAGTTTAGTGTTTTATTCCTTTAATTATTTTCAAAGAAATGAATATAAAACGTGTTGTAGAATGGTTTTGACAAAATTATGGACAAAGATTTAAATGCAGTTAATAGAACATAAATGTTTATTCTGACTTAAGCATATTAAGCTAATCGTCATTTACATTACATTTACAATAACAGCATGCTTTTGAAGTAAATACAAATCATGCATCACTTCGAAAAAAGTTCAATTTACAATATAAGGAATAAACATGTTTTCGTGAGAATGTTAATATTGTTAATACATAGTGACCACATAATGTCAAATGTAGTTTAATAATAACAACACTTATACTTGTATAGGTCCCTGTCTGTACCAAAGTTCATAAGTGAAAAATATAATTATTAAATGATTTTTTTAAAACAAGAATTACATACATTAATATAAAGTTAGGACATATATAATTGCATAAAGTATATACTTGCATTGTTTTTCATTCGTAATTACAAAATTTTAGAAATATAGAATTGAGTAATACTGACAATGTAAAAGCTGTATGATATAAATGATACCTCTACCTATGCTTCACTTAATTGTAGTTAAGTATAAGTAATATCCTTGTGTTGACAACCTATACTAAAGCAAAACTATAGTTTATGTATAGCGATATGGTTCCTTAGAGTATATAAAGTACAATCATTTTATTTAGAGAGCAATCGATAAGTAAAATTAATAACTCCATCAATACAAACTAGTTAATTTCATTTATCTATATCCCAACATCGACTATCTATGCGAAAAAAATATATAGATGAGCTAGAGGGATATATTTGCTCGTAGGAAATTAAATAATATTGTACGTAGGAAATTAAATAATATTGTTAGCTTTAAAAAACAAATACGACAAAATAACATGTAGTAAATATTATACAAATTTTATGGTAAGTTATTTTTTCGCATTTTTTTTTTCAAATAGTACACTATTTTTTCGTTTCATACATACAATATTATTTAATGTACAATACCTTCAAATTAAAAAAACAACAACAAAATAACTATACATAAAAAACATACACATGTTACATGAACATTCAACAATACACATGTTATACTAGTTGGATGTAATGTTTCAGTAACTAATCACTTTCGTTAAATATAGTACAAGTGTACAACATGTAAAAACATGGATCCATAAGATAAGACATATGCTTTAACTATACCGCACATTACTTTTACATAAATAGGCACGTAGTCTACATTCAGTAATCGCACTTGAACAAACTGAATAAAATCAAATAAAAGATTCATATTATGTACAACATATAAACAAATCCAATACTTGTTATACCCAAAAAATCCAATACTAGTTATTCATTCAATGCGATCAATACCTTTTGCAAACTAAATTATTCAAAGTTCTTTTGAGTCTGCAGTGAGAACAAATTTCTTAAAGAAAATGTTAATATTCAAGTAACATTGATGCTACATACAGAACCAGTGATTAAGCAGTATTTGCATGGTTTTAGGAACTCAGTTTATAATAACATGACAATATAAAAGTAAAATGTGCAGCTCCATGAGAAACACATGCATGCCAAATATCAAATTGCTATCTTCAATGTTGCAAAAGTAATGACCAATATTAAAGTTTTCAGACGGACGGACTAACTGGCGGACAGTTAAAAAACTATACACCACCATTTGGGGGCATAAAAATTCATAACATATAACACCGAAATTTATTTAATGATTTATCCTTGTCATTTAAATTGATCAATAAGTAAAGTTCACTGCATTAGCTAAAAAATATTTATAGGATACAAGTTACTTTTTAAAGATACCAGTTTTGTTCTAGGACTTATGGCAGATATTTTATAATGTACAGAAATAAAAAAAATTACATCATCGAGTGTATGAGGTTCATGTATTGTGCATACCATCCCAGCACTGACAAAAGTTAAATTTACAGAAAAGGTTTACATGAATTATCTATGCATACAAATAAATCTGTATGATTGGTTTATGGAAACTTATGTTAATAATCTGTAAACATACATTTCCATAAAAAAAGATTTATTTTTATGCAAACATAATCAGGGACCTATACAAACATATTTGTATAGGTCCCTGACATAATTAACCCATTTATGCCCAGTGGACTCTCTCATCTTTCTAAATTGGATCAATTTATTTCCAAAATTAGGGGTGTCAGTATATTTATATCTATATTTAGAATATTTCATAAAGAAATTCATTTAAGCAAACAGCGCAGACCCAGATGAGACGCCACATTATGCGGCGTCTCATCTGGGTCTACCCTGTTTGCAATGTTTTTAGAGTCTTTATAGCTTTTCATAGTATAATTTTTATTATGAATTTTATGTTCTGTTAAAATACTGTGATACATTTTTAAGTCTTATGATCAATAAGATGCAAGGATCTCATAATTATTCTTTAACTTATAGTATGCTACAAAGTGTGTTTATTAACTACCTATGCAGTGTGTAACTTTCTTATGCAACTTCTGTGATAATAATGAACATGTGATTATATTTATTCATTCTTAATCAGTAATATACTTTATTAAACAGTACATATTTGATACATATACATTATTAAAATCTAATACATGACTGTTTCATGGTTACTGCCACCAATAACAAGGACCACAATGGAAATAAGTGAAAATCATTTTTCTCTTTTTTGTGTTATCCTTGGTATTGTGTGTGCATTCCATGGTTTGCTATGTATATTGCTGTGATAATATATTTTATATTGTCTGCATTATGTAGTAACTATGTAATGTTCATATGTTTACCAAATAAAATCAATCAATCAATCAATCAATGTTCTTTTTCTCAGTACGCTAGGCATAAATGGGTTAAAGTCAACCTTTTCTGTTTACTTTCGTCTTTTTAACTTGGAATGGTCTATGTTTTCTTTGTCGACCGCACCCCTTTTAATGTTTCCCTGCTTTACTGGTACAGCCAAAGAGTCGACAGTTCTCATTGTTGTCATCACATTTCTGACCTCATAGACAGTTGGGTTATTATTTGATCCCGCTTTATGTCTATAGTGACCGAAATGTTGCTCAAGAGGATCCTGATTGAAATTATGGGTCAATACAAAATTAGCACCCTTGCTTAACATAAACTTCACACACTCGGTGATGGAATTTACAGATATTTTAAGTCCATCGAGAGTCTGGTGGCTTAAAATCATCTTGGCCCGCTGGGAATCATTGAAAATTCCTGGTCTACTTTGAATGCTCTCCTCCCACTTATTGATGTAACCAAGAAAATCTTTAGTCAGGAAGTTCAAGCGTTCATCATCCACACTAGTGTAAGGCAGTAAATTGTCATTGCGTTTATTTCTCCCTTCAAACAAACTCCTAACATTTAGACAGTCAAAAAATTTGTTGAATAGTTTCATGAACTGCACAGTTTCTGAGACCTCTGGACCGTACAACTCCTCAAGGGCAAGAGCTACAGAGTCGCTCAGAACCTGTGCAGCTAAACTGACCTTCATGTAGTTGAAGGAAAGCAGATCAATGTGTTTTCGCGACAACTTTGGGCAGGGAGAGTACAAGTTCATCTCGCAATGTTCCTCAAATAAACGAACTAGGTGCATCCATGAAATGTCTTTATCATTCCTCCACAGCATTCTTGATTTTTTGTGGGCATGTGAGTTACTAAAATTGTTCCTCACAGTCTTCAGAAGATGTGGAACATCTGATATAAAGTAAATGTTCTGGTCACTGTTGTGTGGATTTTCGGTCTTGTATACCACAGATTCAATACCCACTCGATGCATGTTGAAAAACCGTCTATTTGGTGATGCACCGTCACAAGTGAAGAACAAGACATGTAAATTAATTTGGGATAATTGTAGTAACGCTACTGTCTTCCACAGAATGGGGTACAAAAATCGGCTGTTATGCCTGTCGTTGCAAAACCAAACAACGGAAAACACCAGTTGCAAGACAAACTTCGCAGCATCACAACCAACATGTATTTTGCTAGTTCTTTTTTAGTTTCATTCTTTGTTTCGCTGAATTGCATCATTTCATTGGCAACATCGCCTAGATTGCAGTATCCGATGAGCTGTCCAGTGTGTTTGTCGTACACTAAATCTTCTTTAATTTTTATCTCATCAAAGAGAAGACCGACATAATTCCTCCACTCTGTGTCATACAGGTGTCTCTTCACAGCTTCCTCCTTCAACAAACCTAGAACATCTGCCTGGTGACCCATTTCACTCTTAAGGAAGTGCGAATAGTCAAATAATGTCCTTGTTGATGGCAAATTTACAAATCCAGTTTCGCGAAGAACATCATACGCTGTTTCTGACTTTTGTCGAAGGTAGAGACACCAACGAATGATCATGGGGTGCCAGCGCATCCCTCGACTGTCTTTCTTTTTGGCAAAAGACATCTGCTGTTCCCAAAACAGACGCTGTCGGCTGGTAGAAATCGGGAACGATTTTTCAAATTCTGTCTCACAACTTGCCATCAGGTCTTTCAGTTCATGATGTTCACTGCCTTCAACACTGATCCCATTTGCTGTGATGATCTTATCAAATTCCCTCCTTTGTTTCCACAACTCTGTTTGTAAATTTTTTATTTCATGTTTCTGCTCGTTTAATTTCATATAAAGTTCCTGTTTAGTCATGTCTCTATGTTTAAAGTTTGTGTGGCTGTATTTTCGGCACGAATTTAGTCTGCTTTCAACCCTATTTTTCCTGCTTTGTAATAAGTAAAAGTACTTTTTGCAGGCTGTACACTTTTTTGATGTGGACAGCATGTCACATTTCACAGATCTAATAGTGGAATTATATCTCTCTCCACTGGCATGTGTTGCATTGAAGTCCCCTTCCCTGTACGCCACAATTTCTGGGGAGTTGTTGCTGGACAACCCTGATCCAATGGGAACTAAATTTGAAAATTCCACCTCAGGATTTCCTATGCAGACATCAAATTTTAACAGTCTTTCCAATAACACCAGAACATAAGCAACGCGATTGATATGTTGTGGCAGTCCAGTCCATATTTGGTGAGATCTCGGAATGCATTTCCGATGCACATAGACAGAGCATGTAAAATCACTCTTAATTTCAACAGATAGCTTGATTGCTGTCAGACTGTCATTTGCGTACAACTGTAACATTTGAATTGATTGCTCTGATTCCTTTACAACGAACTGAGATGAAATACTTTGCAGTTTAAGTTCCACAGCAAAGTCTGAGAAGGTTGTCGTCTCCACCTCCATTTCTAGAAGCCCTGAACTACATTCCATCACATCAGCTTCAGGCTTATCAATGTTTGTCTCCTGGAAGGAGTCAAGCTCATATGTGGAGTCTTCATCAATAGCATAACTATGATCACTTGTGACCTGCACATTTTCACTTTCTGACTGGGTAGAAGTATCTGTTGTAGCTTTAATTTTCACCAGGGGTTCACTGGCAACATGGTTTTCTTCCTTTGGCTGTTCAGATGTTATGTAGTGGTACTTGCGTTTCACCGTAAGGGATCCTCTTTTGCGTTTTCTAGGCATTCTAAAAGCATAAAACAAAACATATTCTAAAAATCAGTTAATAAAATGTTTACACAGTCACCATTATTTATTGAAAACATGGCTTGCCACCATAGGAAGACTAATAGACTATGCCAACTTTTTCCACATTTTTCGCAACCTTAACGCAAAACCTTAATGCAAAGTGTGACGGAATTTCAGACGACCAGACAGATGGACATAAAAATGTACTTAGTTGTATCAACATATTAATAAAATTAATTGAAATATTTATGTAAGAATTCCGATTTTTTGCTGTAATTGAATAACAATTATCTACACATTTCAGAAATTCTTAATTGAAGCATTAACAATGTCGAAACAAACTCTTGAAAATATCTCAGAATAAATGTTTTCTCCAATGATAAAGAAATATGACCTTTGCAATTTTTCAATTTTTTTTCTAGGATATAAGTTATAAAATTTATATTTTAAAAAACATTGGCCAAACATTCTGTGAATGAGAACGATTATAAATTATGTCTCTTGTTTTGAGAAAACTTGGCATAATGCATGTGCGAAAGTGTCGTCCCAGATTAGCCTGTGCAGTCCGCACGGGCTAATAAGGAACGACACTTTCCACTTTTATGACATTTTTCGTTGAAATGAAATCTCTTCTTAGCAAATATCCGATTAAGGCGGAAGGTGTCGTCCCCGATTAGCCTGTGCAGTTACGCACTTGCATTATGCCCAGTTTTCCCAGAACACGACTCATATAATAATGAACACATATTATTTGCAGTCACATACTATAGTTTGTTCAGTGATGTAAAAAAGGATTAAACAAGTATCAACCTAACATTTTTCAGCATCAGATCACAAGAAAAACGACAACCAGAAGGGACAAGACAGTAATTGGCCCAAAGAAGAATTTACTAAGTTACAGACAATCTTCCCTCAAGCCTTCTCAAACAGCTTAAAAAACATCCAAACAAATGAGCTATACAATATTTTTGGAAAGTCGATTGAGGCTGAAATCGCCGAACAATTAGAGATGAACAAGGAGGTTGAGAAATATTTTGAAGAGATAATTACAATCTGTCACAAAAACAACAACCTATCTTCTACAGAAGAAAGGGAACTTCTCTTCAAAACAGTTCACCGTAAAAGGACTGACAAGGAAATTGTTAGTAAAGGAGTGATTTTGATACAATCAAGTGTAAAAGCACAAAGTGCAAAAGACATAAACAACTTCCTCCAAATTATCATTTTAGAATTAATTGCTGAAGTTATTAAAGCAAGAAGGCAACTTGAAGAAAAAACATCTGCAGCAAAAGTATCTGAAATAAGTGACTCAGACAACAAAGTCCTATACTACATATCTGGGTACATTATCAAATATTTGGAAAAAAAACACTCAAAACAGAAAAATAAACAACTAAGGGACAGAAGTCTTAAAACAGTGTCAGCATTAACAAATTCTTCTGGTGCAGTATCCTTTACTGACAAATTTTCAGTGTGGTATGATAAAAAGAATCGAGGTGGACTCAAGAAGCCATGTGAAGACTTCTTTTGCATGATTCGTGAATTTGAGCGTGTTGTCAGGGAAAACCAATACACTGAACACAACATTGCCTCAAAAAAGGAAATTAAGGAAAAGGTCCTTGAAGCTTTCATGATTCAGCACTATGCCGACAAATTATTTTACTCTGAGTTTTCCTCTGAAGAGGATGTCAGTGACATGTGCTTTCTTGAAGACTGCCTTGAGATTTTTTAACAATAAGAGGTTTTGCTATGGCTAGGGCCATTCAACGCACAATAAGTAGAGGAAAGATTTTTGACAAGTCAGCTCCATCAAAAAGTCTCAGAGGAAGTTTGAAAAGCATATCAGGCGATCAACTAAGCCGTAACTAAATACAATTGGTAGGTCAATAAAGAATATGAACTCCTGTACAAAATGTCACCAGGATTTGATGGCTTTGTAGAACTATAACATGTATTTGAGTGAAACTGAAGGGCAAGAACATTTAATGTTTCTTGTATTTGCTTGAAAGTAACAATTCAAAGTTGTGTTTCCTTCAATGTTTTTTTTCCCCTAAATGTTGATACATATGTTTCTAATTTTATACCAATGATATGTGAATTTTATATCTGGAAATGTTACTCTTTATTACATCTTTATCCTTATAACATATTATGTTCTATACAAATAAAATAATGCTTAAAATAGTTTTATTTTGATATAATCGCCATTTTCATTTAAATTGAGTTGCATAGGAATGTCACATGTTTGTTCACACTTTATATCAAACCGGCATTATAACACTTTGGATGTGATATTGCTAACAACTTTATTCAGAAAATGGATGTAGATGGAAGATGATAGTGAATATGAAGATTTTTCTATCGAATCGTGGATGTATGCGCCAGTATTTAGTTACTGTACTGTCAGTAAGATATTTCTGAATATGATTAGGACATCAAGTCTTTTGCATATTCTCAGGATTACAAGCTCTTTGAAAATACAGATTTGTGAACATATAATTGTCTTACTATGTTTAAAGCACAAAACACTATTTTAATGTCCTTTATTGTTATTCTACACTACAGTACAAGCGCGTAATAAGCAACACAGAATGGGTACTAAAACCAGTTCTGAATGGAAAGAATTTCTAAATTGACATTCAAAAGTATTAACTGATTTTGATTTTCATCTACAACACTGTTATTTAATAAATAAAACTAGTTTCATGTTGTGAAAATGTTGCTAAGCTTATTAAAGCTTCAAATACAACTTTATTAATCATGATGATGACATTAAAACAAGGACATGGTGTTTGTCCAAGGGGGAATGGGACCATGTTGTCATAGGGGCACCCCTTTGTCAGGCATAGGGATAAGGTTTATCATGCAAAGTTGACTTAATTGGGAAAGGGATATCTCTCATCTAATATCATACTGTGCCAGACATAATCAAATTGAGATAATCCCTTGATAACAGATAAGGTGCATATCAACACACTAATAGCCATAAACTGTATGACACAAAAGGCATTTATGTATGGAATAATATACAGCACTAGTAACTGGTGTCAATTTGAGACCTTCCTTGATTGGTGTGTTCCTATGGATATTTAAGATATTAGTACAGCAATTATCCTTCTATTTTTGGCCCTTAACTAATTGATTCCAGATTTTATCCTTACTAAGTAATGAGTCAAAGCTGTTTATTGTTAACTTAATGAATACCAATTTCTAATAAATACAATTTATGCGCAACCCTTAGCACTTGATATATTTATGCTGTAGGTTGCACTTGTCCTGTTTATGTCTTTTACCAATTCAATATTAGTCTTAAATAATAAGCGATTGCTTCAAATAACTGTTTCCAACGCATTCATGCATACATGCTCATGAAAATGAGAGAATTTTGAAAACTGAAGGCATTATGATGATGGATTTGCATGTTTCTAGCAACATAAATAACGAAGCAGTTTACAGAAATTGGAATTTGCCAATTAACAAAAAAGTTGTGCTTAAGAATCAAAATGTCTCTTTTTTAGGATTTCAATCAGCTTCGGATATATCTATTCATAAAATAGAATTTATCGTTTGAATACAACTATAGGTAAGTAAACTTTCATTCATCTTCTTTGAGCTATTACAAAGCTATGTGTTTTCAAAAAATGCATTTAAAATATGCACCATACATTTCATTGAAATGTAACATTGGTACAAACACAAACAATAATATAGCTTGTATTGACCAATCCATAAGAAAAAGCGGAGACAAATGTTAATCTCAATTGTTTTTTTAAATAATTGATTAAGGACTAATATTGTATCATCATTGAGCTTAAACAAATCAAGAACTTTGCAAATAATGCAAATTAAATGTACACCACACAATGCACTGAAGTGTACAATTTGTTAACCCTTAGCATGCTGGGAAATTTGTCGTCTGCTGAAGTGTCGTCTGCTGAATTTCTAAAATTAGCATTTTCTTAGATTTTTTTCACAGAATACTTTCAGAATAGCAAACAGTTTGAATCCTGATGAGACGCCACGTTCTGTGGCGTCTCATCTGGATTCAAACAGTTTGCAAAGGCCTTTAAAATTCGATTCCAGCGCTGAAAGGGTTACGATACCAACATGAATAATATAGGGCTAGTATTTACAGAGCCTTGGCCCTTACGCAAAAAGCAATGACATATGTATACAAAACTGAAAGCGGTCTAACAATTAAAAAATGACTAAAGTTGTATTGTCCTTGAGCTTATACAAAGTTATGAGTTAGTAAATAATGCAAATTAAATGTGAAACACACAATGCATTGAAGTGTCACATTTCTAAAGATACCAACATGATTATCATAGGTCAATTATTCACCGAGCCTTTTGAAAAGAGCATTGACATACACATTAAAAACCGAGACTGGTTAAAAAATAAAATGACTAAAATTGTATAATCTCTGAGCTAATACAAAATTATGCCTTTGCAATTCATGTAAATAAAATGTGCACCACACAATTTATTGAAGTGTAACATTTGCAAAAATACCAACATGATCAAAATAGTGCTACTATTGACGGAGTCTATTGAAAAAAGCCTCAACATATGTTGATAACACGTTTAACTAAAAAAATTAAAAAATAACTGAAATTGTATCATCTTGGAGCTAATAAAAAATTATGCCTTTGCAAATAATACAAATAAAATTAGCATCACACAATGCGTTGAAATGTAATGTTTGTAAAGATACCCATAAGATTAATATAGGGCTAGTATTGACTGAGCCTTTCGAAAAGAGCCACGACATATGTTGATCAAACTGATAGTGATTACAAAATAAAAAAAATGACTAAAATGGTATTATCTTTGAGCTAACACAAAATTATGCCTTTGCAAATAATGCAAATTAAATTTGCACCACACAATGTATTGAAATGCAACGTTTGTAAAGACACCAACATGATATATATAGGGCTAGTATTGACTGAGCCTTTCAAAAAAGAGCCACGACATATGTTGATGAAACTGATAGTGGTAAAAACATAAAAAAATGACTAAAATTGTATTGCTTTTGTGCTCATTCAAAATCATGAATTTGCAAATAATACAAATAAAATTAGCATCACTCAATGCGTTGAAATGTAATGTTTGTAAAGATACCAATAAGATTAATATAGGACTAGTATTGACTGAGCCTTTCGAAAAGAGCCACGACATATGTTGATCAAACTGATAGTGATTACAAAATAAAAAATGACTAAAGTTGTATAATCTTTGAGCTAATACAAAATTATGCCTCTGCAAATAATACAAATAAAATTAGCATCACTCAATGCGTTGAAATGTAATGTTTGTAAAGATACCCATAAGATTAATATAGGGCTAGTATTGACTGAGCCTTTCAAAAATAGCCACGGCATATGTTGATGAAACTAAAAGTGGTAAAATATAAAAAAAATGACTAAAATTGTATTGCCTTTGTGCACATTCAAAATCATGAATTTGCAAATAATACAAATAAAATTAGCATCACTCAATGCGTTGAAATGTAATGTTTGTAAAGATACCCATAAGATTAATATAGGGCTAGTATTGACTGAGCCTTTCAAAAAGAGCCACGACATATGTTGATGAAACTGATAGTGGTAAAAATTAAAAAATGACTTAAATTGTATTGCCTTTGTGCTCATTTAAAATCATGAATTTGCTAACAATACAAATAAAATTAGCATCACACAATGCGTTGAAATGTAACGTTTGTAAGAATACCAAAATCACGCATCTAAACTATCGGACGTGGGTTATTTGACAACAAATTATTTCTTAATTATTTGGTTTGTTGTTGTCAGTAGCCAACCTACGCACAGACATTTTGTTTGGTTCAGTGCATGTTTGTAAGCTATTATCGAGTCGACAACAATTTAAAACATTGGTATAGACTTACACAGATTAATAATATTGACAACGATGAAAATAGTCTGATAAAACAGCACACGAAACAACAATGAAATACCAAATGATAAAACCAGCTGAGAAAACTCGTTCCGTTTATAAAAATATGCTTGAGGGAATTTTACTTGTACATGTATTATACCACCTTCATGAATGGCAAAATCAATGGTATATATTTTAACGTAATTTGTCATGATTTCGGATAAACATTTTCGGATACTTTTCCCCATTTATATACTGAGCGATTGATGTTGCGGGAAAATATGATCCCTGTATATATGTATATATATATTTATTTTTTTTCTCTCATAAATTCAGTATTTTTTACAAATATATCCTATTACATGCATCATCATACTTGTGCTGTACAGTAAAATGTTGCTAGTAACACCATAATTTTGCCAGGTCTTAATCATGAAGTTAATGGCGAAGTAGTCTTAATATCAGTCATTTTTTAATTAATAAACCAAGACTTCCAAATTCTAAAAAAAAGTTCACTTACTTATGAAATATCTTATAAATTGTCTTAGTAGCAACATTTTACTGTGTTCATGTAGCATTTTTATACAACTACTAGTACTACTGCAATATGAGGTCTCCATTTTTTAAATCTACCAACAAGAGAAAAAAAACACACATCCTCATCTGACTCTAAGTATCTAATGTTGTACTCAGTTTTCATAACCTCTTCTGTCCTCTCCCATACTGAAACCACTACACCATCTAACCGTTCAGTTCCCGATTTTACTTTCAGTTTGTGTCTTACTGACTTTCCTACCAGCATATCTGGCTCCTTCAGAAATTTTGAAAGATTATCTTGTGAATTTTTAACAGTAACCTTATCCAGAATCGTTTACCCATCAGTAACAAGTAAAATGGCTGATAATAAAAAAACACGAAAACAACGAACACAACTCTAAATAATTCTGAAACAGATCAGGGTTTCTTTTTGTTGTTGGAGCGTGTCATTAAATTTTTCGAGAGAAGTTTCCGAAATTTGAAATACGATTTACGCATGATTATTTTACCCCGACATTGTTTTTCAGGACATTTGGATTTTGTCATTAAATTGCAAGTTTTGCTGCTAAATGTTGTTATAATTTTATTTTTCGTTATAAATTGAATGACATCTTTCTAAACAACAAGATGAATTGAATGGTATTAAACCTATCCAGAAAATTAAAAAAAAAAAACGCTGTGACTGCTTTCTTACATAACTGTGATTAACACTCTCACAAACTGGCACAAACTTTATTATCTGAACTCGGCAAATATGTAGCCGCATGCAAAAACTAAATTCCCCAAAATAAACTTGATGTTAGGATATTAACTTCTTGTGATTTGTTATACCTGACAACTACATGTTGACTTAGGACAACTCTTATTCACCTTAAAATAAAAACATCACAAGTCTTGACAGGGACTACCCTAGGCCTTAAAAATAGGGAGAAGTGACTTCTCCCTTTTTCTTTAACAGGGAGAAGTTTGGAAAATCAGGGAGACGTTTGTGCGAACAATATAAAAAACACAACATGTTCATTTCACAACTATTATTATTTCTATCATTATACTATGTTTATTTGTAAAAACAATAAATTCTCATTAAAATCTTTTTCATCATAACACATTTAAGTCATTTAACACATTTAAGTAATTTAAGATATGTACCGGTAGCGCCTTTTCATTTCTTAATGCATAGAACATCTAGTATATCTATTACTGTTTATCCGAATACTATACATGTCCGAAATATGTACACTTGAGAATGCCTTACCTGTTTAACTTTAATAATCCAATTTTTCCTTGTTGTTATCTGGTTTAACAAACATTATCAAATGTTTGTAAAATCCAATTAATGCTATCTCGATTATTGAATCACCATTACTTGTAATTTGAATCGCCAGCTTTGAATTGAACGCGGGTTGAATGTTACAATACGTCCGCCATTTGCAATGTCGAAGGTAATGACGTAGCAATTTAATTATACTCGGATAATTATATCTAATCGAGGAAATGTGTTTTCTCAATGTTTATAAGTAGTATTATGACTTGTTAGAATAAAATGTGATTCCGGTTTATAAAGATCGGTTTTTAATACTCGTAATTATCAACGGATTAACAAACTGACAAAACTCGCTGGACTTTCTTTAACCGTGCCGTCTGCTAAAAAACTTGCGATTATCAGATGGTCAATCAATTATAACCTTATTATACAACTTACGGCACGCACGAAGAAGCACAAGTGTGTTGTTATAGCAACCAATATTAAGGGACTGCTTTGTCACGGTCAATAAACGATCCGTGCGGGTGGTAAATTGTGTAACCGTTAAATAAACAAAAAACAATGAACTTGCTAATCGCCTGCAGGAGGTAGCACGCTTTAGTAAAAATAATCGGGCGACTTAATTTTTGCTTTTCTGGTCTTGTTTACTTTTAAAAAAATCGGGCGACTTGCTCTTCGCTTTTCTGGGCTCGTAGGGCGACATCACGGGCTTTAGAGCGAAATTATTGCTCTAGTCACCCGTAGGGTAGTCCCTGTCTTGAACCTCTATATTGCATAATAGTATGTATTTTGTGGAAACAGAATATTAATCTTAACAAACTGGCGTGGTATGGCTCATTGTGACAAGTTGAATGCGCTGTCATGACAGTGCTTTCCACAGGATTTTTGTCAGGCGCCCCGGGGCTGATAGGGGTAGTTCGGGAGGGGTGTCCCCTCCCGACGTTGATTTTTTTAAAAATTTAACGTGTCAATTAACGCTCTGTGGTGCGTTTTAACTCAAAGAAAAACAGCGTCGAAAGACGTCATTTGACGCGCCATGACTCTTTAAAAAATCCCCCTGTCATTTAAAAATATATATACCTTTTTATATTGTTTAATTGTTTTAAAACTTTCCCGTACTGACAGTAAAATCCTGACTCGAACGATTCTCCAATACATCCGTTTCAACCTGACTCTATTACTGCATACTTACTACTATTCAAGTTTCCATTTATTATCCGATAATCCCGTTTATTCCGTTTTTATAAATCACTTTCTGGTAAATAATTAAGATAAAAGCTCTCAATTATTTCTTTTGAACAAACCTTGCCATTTTTCTATAGTATCAAATAAATTTTAAGTGACTATTTATAGATTTGATGAAATATTGCCTCTGAACATGCGTCAATGCTCTGACGTGTTGTGTGCTTGTTAAAACAATACACGCGACGCTGTACATGCTGCATAATTTTTCGCGCTCTTTTTAATTGAGAAAAAGATTCGACACAAAATAAATTTGCACTACTAATTTGGAGCAAGAATATTTTAACGGTGCGGTAACATTTACATTCGAAAGTGTGTTTTGGATTAAAAACGCGTTAACGTCGACATACGTGAAAGGGTTTCGGATGACAAATTTAATTATTCCCATTTGAGATTTCAATAAATATTAATAGTTGCATTATGAATTTAACGATAATTTGTTTAAACACTTAAGTCGAATAAATGTTTTGACGGAATTATGCATGAAATTCACGAGGATTACGACCGGTTGCCACCATCAGTCTTCTAAGTATCGATTATCGGACAAAAAATTTACTAGTGTGCGAAATTAATTCAACGAAAATTTGTTAACGCATTACTTGTCGAATAAATGCCAGCAAAACGTTATAAATGGACATGATGAAATATACATATACTGCAATTAAATTGTTATCGCATAATTGTAACCCGGAGTTATTTGCACAACTTACTCGCTATAAGTAATTATTTCTTTACCTCTTTCAGTTAATTTCCTGTATTAATAACAAGAGTCATAGGTAACACTTGTTTACAGTATAAAGGTGTGATGACAATGCCCGAAACCGTCTTTAATGTACATTTTTATTACGTAAATGGTACAAATTCTTGCTAATCAAGCTGCGATAAACTTGCACATCGTGCCCAACCTCAATCAAAATTAACGGTCAATAGATAACCCCGCCCTCATAAGCATTCGCGTAACCGATTGGACGATGAACATGACAGTTTGACGACTGGAAAGTTATCTGATACATCCTTGTCAGCATTTAAATGACTGTGTAATGTGGCTAGAATAATCTATATATTCTCTTATCAGTGGATTATTCATTACCCCATGTGGTGTTTATGGCGATTACTTGTGAAAGAACGTACCGTGTGCTCTTTTAAAACAGGGAATATTGATACACTGATAAGAAACCTTTGGGTTTTTTTACAATCTCCACTTTCTTTCACTGAAAAACACACATGTCGGAAAATTTCAAGCGCCCCGGGGACTCTGATTTCGAAATTCAAGCGCCCCGGCAAGGGGCGTTTAAATGGCCTGGGGAAAACCCTGCATGATTAAAAATCACCCCACCCATCGTTTTTATATGCTGACAAAACTGTAATCGGCCAATCTGGGATAAAAACATGAATGCTGCTAAAAAAATATGTTTGTAAAACTAGTATATTTCCTTTTTTTAATGATAGAACAGAGCATTGTTGTCGAAGCAATATCTTTCAGCTTCATATCGGCAATAATTTACCAAAATATTTTGCGAGTCGGCAGATGACGCCATTTTGATTTTTTTGTCAGATTACAGGGTAAAGTTAAATCTCGCTCCTGGGCATATTTCAATGAAAATGAATAATCTAAGCGTGAAAACAAATATGACAATGGTGCCTCTAGCGATCTAGACCATGGCCACTCAATAAAACTTACAACGTCGGGATGTTTGCTAGCAGTTTATTTTTGTTTACATTATAACTTTTCTATTTTTAATCCGACAAGGTCAGCCAAACAATCGTCTTGAAGCGGTGAATATCCGGTTTAGGTCCAGAAAGGCCGAAAACCAGAAAGGCCGCATACTATAAAGGCCGAATACCAAAAAGGCCTTGCCAAAAAAGGCCCCAAAGCGTACCAAAAAGGCCAAAAAATGAACCAAAAAGGCCTTAAAGCAACTATTGTAATTATAGGTTTCAAATTTTGTTTAAAAACAAATACACATAAATCAAAATGGAATAAGTCATAAAACAGGTATGAAGTTAATTATTTTCTTTATCTGTTGTTTACAGTATGTTTAAATATACATTTACGATATATACAGTCAATGTACAAGCACAATCACACAATTTATAGAACAAAATATACAGTTACAAGCAAACATTTACAGACGTTATATAGTCACACTGAAATAATACAACATAATTACATAATGATAGTGTTAAACACGTGAATTCTATTTTTTATTTAATCAAATGGCGTACGACATAAAACATGTATGAAGTTTTTTATTTTCTTTATTACAAAATATACAAAATTTCAATAAATTTCAAATACATAATAATATTGTTAAATATGTGAATTCTATTTCAATTCTATTATCAAAATGGGATACGAACTTTCGAACTTTTTTTATTTTCTTTCTAAAAAAAAAATACATTTACAAAAAAAATACATAGAGCATACAGTGAAGGTGACAAAATACAACAGAATTTAAACAGGGACCTATACAAACAAAGGGATTAGCAACCTCGCGATATCCCGTTACAGCACGCAAAATAAACCGGTGCGCGAGATCAGGGACCTATACTTTAATCTCGATCGATTGGTCCCGGTGCAGCGATAATAAACCGGTTCGCGAGATTTGATAATCTCGATCGATTGGTCCTGTGTAGCGATAATGCGGCTACACGATATCGATTGCGAGGGATTTCGCTTATTAAACGCGTTACGTTTTTTCGGATTCAAATTATATTATGTTAAATAAACAAGTACGTATTCGTTTAATTGTTGTGTTGTTGATCTCAAAATCAATCATTAATTAGTCTTATTATTACGCAGTATGTCGAACGGGCACCCAATTATCGGACTCTTTGATGAATATTAATTGCCGGTTGTTTCGCCAGGGTTAAATTGCCGTTGTTTATCGCACGTACATGCATGTACAAAAGACCGGTCTTTTAATAGAATTAAAATGTTACCATGTTTTGTTTAAAATAGCAACATTATCAAGACATGTTAAGTGCAAACAACTCAAAATGTATAATTGTTCTTTTAACCTCCGACGCAGCAAATTTTCGAATGTCATTTTAATATTCATTTGGACTCCCTTAAGTCATAGTGAACGTCGGATTCATGGAATTTACTGAAAATGTCTTCTAAACATAAAGATTTCCTTTCATGGGATGACGACATAGATTTAGATTTGGTATTAGGTGATTATACTGATGATGAGGCAAACAATAAATCGCAAGCAAGCACGAAAGAGCTGTGCTATATTTGTCCTGTTTGTGGCGCGGAGTATAAAAGTGTATCAGGATTTCGAGGTCATGTCATGAAAAAACATCAACAGAATTTAAGGTTTTCGTGTTTTAGTAGTTCTATATATATATATATATATATATATATATATATATATATATATATATATATATATATATATATATATATATATATATATATATATATATATATATATATATATATATATATATATATATATATACTCATGTTTTATTCGTTTTATTATCATATATATCTCGAACAATCAATAAATAAAACAACATTAATAAATCAAATCCTCGCACATGCAAGTAAGATATCCAAAACAGTGGACACATGATACGGTGTAATAATGATGAGACAATTGAATCTGGCATTTACAGTTACTACTAAATAGTGTGTACAAAGGAGTTTAGTGTTTTATTCCTTTAATTATTTTCAAAGAAATGAATATAAAACGTGTTGTAGAATGGTTTTGACAAAATTATGGACAAAGATTTAAATGCAGTTAATAGAACATAAATGTTTATTCTGACTTAAGCATATTAAGCTAATCGTCATTTACATTACATTTACAATAACAGCATGCTTTTGAAGTAAATACAAATCATGCATCACTTCGAAAAAAGTTCAATTTACAATATAAGGAATAAACATGTTTTCGTGAGAATGTTAATATTGTTAATACATAGTGACCACATAATGTCAAATGTAGTTTAATAATAACAACACTTATACTTGTATAGGTCCCTGTCTGTACCAAAGTTCATAAGTGAAAAATATAATTATTAAATGATTTTTTTAAAACAAGAATTACATACATTAATATAAAGTTAGGACATATATAATTGCATAAAGTATATACTTGCATTGTTTTTCATTCGTAATTACAAAATTTTAGAAATATAGAATTGAGTAATACTGACAATGTAAAAGCTGTATGATATAAATGATACCTCTACCTATGCTTCACTTAATTGTAGTTAAGTATAAGTAATATCCTTGTGTTGACAACCTATACTAAAGCAAAACTATAGTTTATGTATAGCGATATGGTTCCTTAGAGTATATAAAGTACAATCATTTTATTTAGAGAGCAATCGATAAGTAAAATTAATAACTCCATCTATACAAACTAGTTAATTTCATTTATCTATATCCCAACATCGACTATCTATGCGAAAAAAATATATAGATGAGCTAGAGGGATATATTTGCTCGTAGGAAATTAAATAATATTGTACGTAGGAAATTAAATAATATTGTTAGCTTTAAAAAACAAATACGACAAAATAACATGTAGTAAATATTATACAAATTATATGGTAAGTTATTTTTTCGCATTTTTTTTTTCAAATAGTACACTATTTTTTCGTTTCATACATACAATATTATTTAATGTACAATACCTTCAAATTAAAAAAACAACAACAAAATAACTATACATAAAAAACATACACATGTTACATGAACATTCAACAATACACATGTTATACTAGTTGGATGTAATGTTTCAGTAACTAATCACTTTCGTTAAATATAGTACAAGTGTACAACATGTAAAAACATGGATCCATAAGATAAGACATATGCTTTAACTATACCGCACATTACTTTTACATAAATAGGCACGTAGTCTACATTCAGTAATCGCACTTGAACAAACTGAATAAAATCAAATAAAAGATTCATATTATGTACAACATATAAACAAATCCAATACTTGTTATACCCAAAAAATCCAATACTAGTTATTCATTCAATGCGATCAATACCTTTTGCAAACTAAATTATTCAAAGTTCTTTTGAGTCTGCAGTGAGAACAAATTTCTTAAAGAAAATGTTAATATTCAAGTAACATTGATGCTACATACAGAACCAGTGATTAAGCAGTATTTGCATGGTTTTAGGAACTCAGTTTATAATAACATGACAATATAAAAGTAAAATGTGCAGCTCCATGAGAAACACATGCATGCCAAATATCAAATTGCTATCTTCAATGTTGCAAAAGTAATGACCAATAATAAAGTTTTCAGACGGACGGACTGACTGGCGGACAGTTAAAAAACTATACACCACCATTTGGGGGCATAAAAATTCATAACATATAACACCGAAATTTATTTAATGATTTATCCTTGTCATTTAAATTGATCAATAAGTAAAGTTCACTGCATTAGCTAAAAAATATTTATAGGATACAAGTTACTTTTTAAAGATACCAGGTTTGTTCTAGGACTTATGGCAGATATTTTATAATGTACAGAAATAAAAAAAATTACATCATCGAGTGTATGAGGTTCATGTATTGTGCATACCATCCCAGCACTGACAAAAGTTAAATTTACAGAAAAGGTTTACATGAATTATCTATGCATACAAATAAATCTGTATGATTGGTTTATGGAAACTTATGTTAATAATCTGTAAACATACATTTCCATAAAAAAAGATTTATTTTTATGCAAACATAATCAGGGACCTATACAAACATATTTGTATAGGTCCCTGACATAATTAACCCATTTATGCCCAGTGGACTCTCTCATCTTTCTAAATTGGATCAATTTATTTCCAAAATTAGGGGTGTCAGTATATTTATATCTATATTTAGAATATTTCATAAAGAAATTCATTTAAGCAAACAGCGCAGACCCAGATGAGACGCCACATTATGCGGCGTCTCATCTGGGTCTACCCTGTTTGCAATGTTTTTAGAGTCTTTATAGCTTTTTATAGTATAATTTTTATTATGAATTTTATGTTCTGTTAAAATACTGTGATACATTTTTAAGTCTTATGATCAATAAGATGCAAGGATCTCATAATTATTCTTTAACTTATAGTATGCTACAAAGTGTGTTTATTAACTACCTATGCAGTGTGTAACTTTCTTATGCAACTTCTGTGATAATAATGAACATGTGATTATATTTATTCATTCTTAATCAGTAATATACTTTATTAAACAGTACATATTTGATACATATACATTATTAAAATCTAATACATGACTGTTTCATGGTTACTGCCACCAATAACAAGGACCACAATGGAAATAAGTGAAAATCATTTTTCTCTTTTTTGTGTTATCCTTGGTATTGTGTGTGCATTCCATGGTTTGCTATGTATATTGCTGTGATAATATATTTTATATTGTCTGCATTATGTAGTAACTATGTAATGTTCATATGTTTACCAAATAAAATCAATCAATCAATCAATCAATGTTCTTTTTCTCAGGACGCTAGGCATAAATGGGTTAAAGTCAACCTTTTCTGTTAACTTTCGTCTTTTTAACTTGGAATGGTCTATGTTTTCTTTGTCGACCGCACCCCTTTTAATGTTTCCCTGCTTTACTGGTACAGCCAAAGAGTCGACAGTTCTCATTGTTGTCATCACATTTCTGACCTCATAGACAGTTGGGTTATTATTTGATCCCGCTTTATGTCTATAGTGACCGAAATGTTGCTCAAGAGGATCCTGATTGAAATTATGGGTCAATACAAAATTAGCACCCTTGCTTAACATAAACTTCACACACTCGGTGATGGAATTTACAGATATTTTAAGTCCATCGAGAGTCTGGTGGCTTAAAATCATCTTGGCCCGCTGGGAATCATTGAAAATTCCTGGTCTACTTTGAATGCTCTCCTCCCACTTATTGATGTAACCAAGAAAATCTTTAGTCAGGAAGTTCAAGCGTTCATCATCCACACTAGTGTAAGGCAGTAAATTGTCATTGCGTTTATTTCTCCCTTCAAACAAACTCCTAACATTTAGACAGTCAAAAAATTTGTTGAATAGTTTCATGAACTGCACAGTTTCTGAGACCTCTGGACCGTACAACTCCTCAAGGGCAAGAGCTACAGAGTCGCTCAGAACCTGTGCAGCTAAACTGACCTTCATGTAGTTGAAGGAAAGCAGATCAATGTGTTTTCGCGACAACTTTGGGCAGGGAGAGTACAAGTTCATCTCGCAATGTTCCTCAAATAAACGAACTAGGTGCATCCATGAAATGTCTTTATCATTCCTCCACAGCATTCTTGATTTTTTGTGGGCATGTGAGTTACTAAAATTGTTCCTCACAGTCTTCAGAAGATGTGGAACATCTGATATAAAGTAAATGTTCTGGTCACTGTTGTGTGGATTTTCGGTCTTGTATACCACAGATTCAATACCCACTCGATGCATGTTGAAAAACCGTCTATTTGGTGATGCACCGTCACAAGTGAAGAACAAGACATGTAAATTAATTTGGGATAATTGTAGTAACGCTACTGTCTTCCACAGAATGGGGTACAAAAAATCGGCTGTTATGCCTGTCGTTGCAAAACCAAACAACGGAAAACACCAGTTGCAAGACAAACTTCGCAGCATCACAACCAACATGTATTTTGCTAGTTCTTTTTTAGTTTCATTCCTTGTTTCGCTGAATTGCATCATTTCATTGGCAACATCGCCTAGATTGCAGTATCCGATGAGCTGTCCAGTGTGTTTGTCGTACACTAAATCTTCTTTAATTTTTATCTCATCAAAGAGAAGACCGACATAATTCCTCCACTCTGTGTCATACAGGTGTCTCTTCACAGCTTCCTCCTTCAACAAACCTAGAACATCTGCCTGGTGACCCATTTCACTCTTAAGGAAGTGCGAATAGTCAAATAATGTCCTTGTTGATGGCAAATTTACAAATCCAGTTTCGCGAAGAACATCATACGCTGTTTCTGACTTTTGTCGAAGGTAGAGACACCAACGAATGATCATGGGGTGCCAGCGCATCCCTCGACTGTCTTTCTTTTTGGCAAAAGACATCTGCTGTTCCCAAAACAGACGCTGTCGGCTGGTAGAAATCGGGAACGATTTTTCAAATTCTGTCTCACAACTTGCCATCAGGTCTTTCAGTTCATGATTTTCACTGCCTTCAACACTGATCCTATTTGCTGTGATGATCTTATCAAATTCCCTCCTTTGTTTCCACAACTCTGTTTGTAAATTTTTTATTTCATGTTTCTGCTCGTTTAATTTCATATTAAGTTCCTGTTTAGTCATGTCTCTATGTTTAAAGTTTGTGTGGCTGTATTTTCGGCACGAATTTAGTCTGCTTTCAACCCTATTTTTCCTGCTTTGTAATAAGTAAAAGTACTTTTTGCAGGCTGTACACTTTTTTGATGTGGACAACATGTCACATTTCACAGATCTAATAGTGGAATTATATCTCTCTCCACTGGCATGTGTTGCGTTGAAGTCCCCTTCCCTGTACGCCACAATTTCTGGGGAGTTGTTGCTGGACAACCCTGATCCAATGGGAACTAAATTTGAAAATTCCACCTCAGGATTTCCTATGCAGACATCAAATTTTAACAGTCTTTCCAATAACACCAGAACATAAGCAACGCGATTGATATGTTGTGGCAGTCCAGTCCATATTTGGTGAGATCTCGGAATGCATTTCCGATGCACATAGACAGAGCATGTAAAATCACTCTTAATTTCAACAGATAGCTTGATTGCTGTCAGACTGTCATTTGCGTACAACTGTAACATTTGAATTGATTGCTCTGATTCCTTTACAACGAACTGAGATGAAATACTTTGCAGTTTAAGTTCCACAGCAAAGTCTGAGAAGGTTGTCGTCTCCACCTCCATTTCTAGAAGCCCTGAACTACATTCCATCACATCAGCTTCAGGCTTATCAATGTTTGTCTCCTGGAAGGAGTCAAGCTCATATGTGGAGTCTTCATCAATAGCATAACTATGATCACTTGTGACCTGCACATTTTCACTTTCTGACTGGGTAGAAGTATCTGTTGTAGCTTTAATTTTCACCAGGGGTTCACTGGCAACATGGTTTTCTTCCTTTGGCTGTTCAGATGTTATGTAGTGGTACTTGCGTTTCACCGTAAGGGATCCTCTTTTGCGTTTTCTAGGCATTCTAAAAGCATAAAACAAAACATATTCTAAAAATCAGTTAATAAAATGTTTACACAGTCACCATTATTTATTGAAAACATGGCTTGCCACCATAGGAAGACTAATAGACTATGCCAACTTTTTCCACATTTTTCGCAACCTTAACGCAAAACCTTAATGCAAAGTGTGACGGAATTTCAGACGACCAGACAGATGGACATAAAAATGTACTTAGTTGTATCAACATATTAATACAATTAATTGAAATATTTATGTAAGAATTCCGATTTTTTGCTGTAATTGAATAACAATTATCTACACATTTCAGAAATTCTTAATTGAAGCATTAACAATGTCGAAACAAACTCTTGAAAATATCTCAGAATAAATGTTTTCTCCAATGATAAAGAAATATGACCTTTGCAATTTTTCAATTTTTTTTCTAGGATAATAGTTATAAAATTTATATTTTAAAAAACATTGGCCAAACATTCTGTGAATGAGAACGATTATAAATTATGTCTCTTGTTTTGAGAAAACTTGGCATAATGCATGTGCGAAAGTGTCGTCCCAGATTAGCCTGTGCAGTCCGCACGGGCTAATAAGGAACGACACTTTCCACTTTTATGACATTTTTCGTTGAAATGAAATCTCTTCTTAGCAAATATCCGATTAAGGCGGAAGGTGTCGTCCCCGATTAGCCTGTGCAGTTACGCACTTGCATTATGCCCAGTTTTCCCAGAACACGACTCATATAATAATGAACACATATTATTTGCAGTCACATACTATAGTTTGTTCAGTGATGTAAAAAAGGATTAAACAAGTATCAACCTAACATTTTTCAGCATCAGATCACAAGAAAAACGACAACCAGAAGGGACAAGACAGTAATTGGCCCAAAGAAGAATTTACTAAGTTACAGACAATCTTCCCTCAAGCCTTCTCAAACAGCTTAAAAAACATCCAAACAAATGAGCTATACAATATTTTTGGAAAGTCGATTGAGGCTGAAATCGCCGAACAATTAGAGATGAACAAGGAGGTTGAGAAATATTTTGAAGAGATAATTACAATCTGTCACAAAAACAACAACCTATCTTCTACAGAAGAAAGGGAACTTCTCTTCAAAACAGTTCACCGTATAAGGACTGACAAGGAAATTGTTAGTAAAGGAGTGATTTTGATACAATCAAGTGTAAAAGCACAAAGTGCAAAAGACATAAACAACTTCCTCCAAATTATCATTTTAGAATTAATTGCTGAAGTTATTAAAGCAAGAAGGCAACTTGAAGAAAAAACATCTGCAGCAAAAGTATCTGAAATAAGTGACTCAGACAACAAAGTCCTATACTACATATCTGGGTACATTATCAAATATTTGGAAAAAAAAACACTCAAAACAGAAAAATAAACAACTAAGGGACAGAAGTCTTAAAACAGTGTCAGCATTAACAAATTCTTCTGGTGCAGTATCCTTTACTGACAAATTTTCAGTGTGGTATGATAAAAAGAATCGAGGTGGACTCAAGAAGCCATGTGAAGACTTCTTTTGCATGATTCGTGAATTTGAGCGTGTTGTCAGGGAAAACCAATACACTGAACACAACATTGCCTCAAAAGAGGAAATTAAGGAAAAGGTCCTTGAAGCTTTCATGATTAAGCACTATGCCGACAAATTATTTTACTCTGAGTTGTCCTCTGAAGAGGATGTCAGTGACATGTGCTTTCTTGAAGACTGCCTTGAGATTTTTTTAACAATAAGAGGTTTTGCTATGGCTAGGGCCATTCAACGCACAATAAGTAGAGGAAAGATTTTTGACAAGTCAGCTCCATCAAAAAGTCTCAGAGGAAGTTTGAAAAGCATATCAGGCGATCAACTAAGCCGTAACTAAATACAATTGGTAGGTCAATAAAGAATATGAACTCCTGTACAAAATGTCACCAGGATTTGATGGCTTTGTAGAACTATTACATGTATTTGAGTGAAACTGAAGGGCAAGAACATTTAATGTTTCTTGTATTTGCTTGAAAGTAACAATTCAAAGTTGTGTTTCCTTCAATGTTTTTTTTCCCCTAAATGTTGATACATATGTTTCTAATTTTATACCAATGATATGTGAATTTTATATCTGGAAATGTTACTCTTTATTACATCTTTATCCTTATAACATATTATGTTCTATACAAATAAAATAATGCTTAAAATAGTTTTATTTTGATATAATCGCCATTTTCATTTAAATTGAGTTGCATAGGAATGTCACATGTTTGTTCACACTTTATATCAAACCGGCATTATAACACTTTGGATGTGATATTGCTAACAACTTTATTCAGAAAATGGATGTAGATGGAAGATGATAGTGAATATGAAGATTTTTCTATCGAATCGTGGATGTATGCGCCAGTATTTAGTTACTGTACTGTCAGTAAGATATTTCTGAATATGATTAGGACATCAAGTCTTTTGCATATTCTCAGGATTACAAGCTCTTTGAAAATACAGATTTGTGAACATATAATTGTCTTACTATGTTTAAAGCACATGTTGATATTAACAAAACACTATTTTAATGTCCTTTATTGTTATTCTACACTACAGTACAAGCGCGTAATAAGCAACACAGAATGGGTACTAAAACCAGTTCTGAATGGAAAGAATTTCTAAATTGACATTCAAAAGTATTAACTGATTTTGATTTTCATCTACAACACTGTTATTTAATAAATAAAACTAGTTTCATGTTGTGAAAATGTTGCTAAGCTTATTAAAGCTTCAAATACAACTTTATTAATCATGATGATGACATTAAAACAAGGACATGGTGTTTGTCCAAGGGGGAATGGGACCATGTTGTCATAGGGGCACCCCTTTGTCAGGCATAGGGATAAGGTTTATCATGCAAAGTTGACTTAATTGGGAAAGGGATATCTCTCATCTAATATCATACTGTGCCAGACATAATCAAATTGAGATAATCCCTTGATAACAGATAAGGTGCATATCAACACACTAATAGCCATAAACTGTATGACACAAAAGGCATTTATGTATGGAATAATATACAGCACTAGTAACTGGTGTCAATTTGAGACCTTCCTTGATTGGTGTGTTGCTATGGATATTTAAGATATTAGTACAGCAATTATCCTTCTATTTTTGGCCCTTAACTAATTGATTCCAGATTTTATCCTTACTAAGTAATGAGTCAAAGCTGTTTATTGTTAACTTAATGAATACCAATTTCTAATAAATACAATTTATGCGCAACCCTTAGCATATTGTACTGTGATTCTTTCACTATAACATACATTCTGAATAGTGGTTCATACTTTGTGTGAGCGACTCATAACTTGATATATTTATGCTGTAGGTTGCACTTGTCCTGTTTATGTCTTTTACCAATTCAATATTAGTCTTATATAATAAGCGATTGCTTCAAATAACTGTTTCCAACGCATTCATGCATACATGCTCATGAAAATGAGAGAATTTTGAAAACTGAAGGCATTATGATGATGGATTTGCATGTTTCTAGCAACATAAATAACGAAGCAGTTTACAGAAATTGGAATTTGCCAATTAACAAAAAAGTTGTGCTTAAGAATCAAAATGTCTCTTTTTTAGGATTTCAATCAGCTTCGGATATATCTATTCATAAAATAGAATTTATCGTTTGAATACAACTATAGGTAAGTAAACTTTCATTCATCTTCTTTGAGCTATTACAAAGCTATGTGTTTTCAAAAAATGCATTTAAAATATGCACCATACATTTCATTGAAATGTAACATTGGTACAAACACAAACAATAATATAGCTTGTATTGACCAATCCATAAGAAAAAGCGGAGACAAATGTTAATCTCAATTGTTTTTTTAAATAATTGATTAAGGACTAATATTGTATCATCATTGAGCTTAAACAAATCAAGAACTTTGCAAATAATGCAAATTAAATGTACACCACACAATGCACTGAAGTGTACAATTTGTTAACCCTTAGCATGCTGGGAAATTTGTCGTCTGCTGAAGTGTCGTCTGCTGAATTTCTAAAATTAGCATTTTCTTAGATTTTTTTCACAGAATACTTTCAGAATAGCAAACAGTTTGAATCCTGATGAGACGCCACGTTCTGTGGCGTCTCATCTGGATCCAAACAGTTTGCAAAGGCCTTTAAAATTCGATTCCAGCGCTGAAAGGGTTACGATACCAACATGAATAATATAGGGCTAGTATTTACAGAGCCTTGGCCCTTACGCAAAAAGCAATGACATATGTATACAAAACTGAAAGCGGTCTAACAATTAAAAAATGACTAAAGTTGTATTGTCCTTGAGCTTATACAAAGTTATGAGTTAGTAAATAATGCAAATTAAATGTGAAACACACAATGCATTGAAGTGTCACATTTCTAAAGATACCAACATGATTATCATAGGTCAATTATTCACCGAGCCTTTTGAAAAGAGCATTGACATACACATTAAAAACCGAGACTGGTTAAAAAAATAAAATGACTAAAATTGTATAATCTCTGAGCTAATACAAAATTATGCCTTTGCAATTCATGTAAATAAAATGTGCACCACACAATTTATTGAAGTGTAACATTTGCAAAAATACCAACATGATCAAAATAGTGCTACTATTGACGGAGTCTATTGAAAAAAGCCTCAACATATGTTGATAACACGTTTAACTAAAAAAATTAAAAAATAACTGAAATTGTATCATCTTGGAGCTAATAAAAAATTATGCCTTTGCAAATGAAACAAATAAAATTAGCATCACACAATGCGTTGAAATGTAATGTTTGTAAAGATACCCATAAGATTAATATAGGGCTAGTATTGACTGAGCCTTTCGAAAAGAGCCACGACATATGTTGATCAAACTGATAGTGATTACAAAATAAAAAAAATGACTAAAATGGTATGATCTTTGAGCTAACACAAAATTATGCCTTTGCAAATAATGCAAATTAAATTTGCACCACACAATGCATTGAAATGCAACGTTTCTAAAGACACCAACATGATATATATAGGGCTAGTATTGACTGAGCCTTTCAAAAAAGAGCCACGACATATGTTGATGAAACTGATAGTGGTAAAAACATAAAAAAATGACTAAAATTGTATTGCTTTTGTGCTCATTCAAAATCATGAATTTGCCAATAATACAAATAAAATTAGCATCACTCAATGCGTTGAAATGTAATGTGTGTAAAGATACCAATAAGATTAATATAGGACTAGTATTGACTGAGCCTTTTGAAAAGAGCCACGACATATGTTGATCAAACTGATAGTGATTACAAAATAAAAAATGACTAAAGTTGTATAATCTTTGAGCTAATACAAAATTATGCCTCTGCAAATAATACAAATAAAATTAGCATCACTCAATGCGTTGAAATGTAATGTTTGTAAAGATACCCATAAGATTAATATAGGGCTAGTATTGACTGAGCCTTTCAAAAATAGCCACGGCATATGTTGATGAAACTAAAAGTGGTAAAATATAAAAAAATGACTAAAATTGTATTGCCTTTGTGCACATTCAAAATCATGAATTTGCAAATAATACAAATAAAATTAGCATCACTCAATGCGTTGAAATGTTATGTTTGTAAAGATACCCATAAGATTAATATAGGGCTAGTATTGACTGAGCCTTTCGAAAAGAGCCACGACATATGTTGATGAAACTGATAGTGGTAAAAATTAAAAAATGACTTAAATTGTATTGCCTTTGTGCTCATTTAAAATCATGAATTTGCTAACAATACAAATAAAATTAGCATCACACAATGCGTTGAAATGTAACGTTTGTAAGAATACCAAAATCAATAGTATAGAGCTTTATTTGACCAAGCCTTTTGAAAAAAGCCACGACACACGTTTCTCGGATTATGGAAGTGTAAACAATGATACGCATGATTTGGTGAAAATACCCACCGTTGTTTTATAAGTAAATACAAAGCATAGTCGAAAACAAATGAAACAATAAGATGTATCAAACTCAACAAACCTTTGCAATGAATACTTCTGTGTTGGCAACACTTGGTTAATTTGTACTCTTATTATTTCTCGATTGCTTTGTCACGGTCTCGCTTTGTCAAAATGGCGGCTGTTAAAATTTGCCTCGAAGCGCGAAGTCTCGTTGGGTCGCAAGTCTCGTTCCCTTTTGCGTAACAACGCGATAGCTTGTTCTTCGGTTCAGTGAGTGTCTCATCCCTTTGTTTGTATAGGTCCCTGATTTAAACAATATACATGTGCATTACTCCAGCACAACACCCAATCGCACATTCTCGGCCCTTTCCGTCAAACATCGGATAAGTACTATTATGGTAATCTGCGAGGGGTACCGAATGCACAACACCGTGCACTTGACCGACCTTGGCCGGGAACTCGGAGGTGGTGCATTGTTTCGCCTTATACTTGTCACATCAATAAGAGATCGAACGCGGTCGTTATAATAAGATACTACGCAAACATAGAAAATGTAAGTTTTTGCAACGGACACGCTATAAATCAAAGCACTGAAGGCACTAAATTGCATAATTTAACATGCAATTCATTTTTTAAAATCAATCGCAAGTTTGAAATGAACACACGCCATTCAACTTTATTAAGTGTGTGTCATAGCGCACGGGTCGAGTTTTGTGTGCACTTTTTATCATCCTTATTATTTCATAGAAATAACTAAGACAAAATAAAAACAACATGCTTTTTGGAAGTTCTGAAAGCATAGAAAGTATGATGAAAATGGTAATGATAACTTAATATAAAGAAAATTTGCAGTCACCATCATATTTAAGGAATATTTTTTTCTAATATCAAATGACTATCTCACCAAGAATATAAATTCATAATGAAAGTTCCGTGTACAAAACTTTTGATTTTTGACACCATATACCAATTCAAAATATACAATAATCTTCGTATCTTGTATATGGAGGAATAAAAGTATAAAACATTGCTGTTTATGCTTTACTTGTTACCCGAGCAGTTCACACGGTGTCAACAACGCTAACATAAACATAGGTATAGAGCACTAATGCGCTTTTAGGCGTAGCTGTTTCAGTTTTCATCTTAGTGACTTTTACATAACGCCAACAGACACGCTTCAACATTTTCGAATATTTAATAAGCTGATTCGAGATACAACCTCTGAATTTTTGCTACATCACTGCGTATGTGCTCAATTCAAAGGATGTAGCACTGTTCAGTGTAAGGAATTCCGGACTACTCTCTGTATGCTCAAACGACACAAATTGTGGCCCTGTTACAATTACGCGTTACAATCCATCTCGCAGAATTTCACTTTCGCCTGAAGATGAGAAAACAATCATTAGCGAAATAGTATAGTGTCACGATAAGAGAAAATCGTTTAATTATCATACCACAATGTTTGCCGTACTTGGTCAGCACGTCTGAAAATCATTCCTTAATGTTTGGATAGGCTGCCATTATTAACAAGTTTGCTATTTTCAATTCAATTTTGTATCAAAAAGCATTGTTCTTAAATGTGGCATTTTCAATTCGCAATGAGATTTGTAATGACCCTCGTCATGCGAAAATGGGTCTTATTCCATATGCGCCCATCATATAAATAGCCCAATCAGCTATCCCTCCTTCTGGTAAGGAGAAACATAACATATTGAGTGATTTTAAAGCGAACAGCATCGCCTATGGCCTCACTGCGCAAAAGCACATGTTGGGTTTAACAAACGCTTGCCGAAACGCATAAGACCCATTTTCGCATGACGGCGCTATTGACGAGTGATTTAAATGTGTCGAAAGAAAACTGCGTTTAAATCAAATATAAACATACGATATATTTCGATAGAGAAGAAAGATACTCATAACAAGGCATATGAGGACACATATGAAGTGCTCTCCCGTAGTATATTTTTTATTTACTCACACTAATGTGTGGTTTGACAATGCTAACACATATTTCATGCGGTGAATATGCAGCTTACAAGTGAAAAACACAACACAATAGTTTAACTTTTGTTTAATTGTATTTAATTATATAGAAAAGTAAATTGCTAACTTTATTTCAAAGTCAGCGTATACGCCGACTGCATTTTTAAAAGACATTTATTGTTATAAATATATTTAATATAATATATTAAGTTGTTTTCAGTTTAAGCGATTAAAAAGCATTTTCGAGGTTGCCTCGAGTATGCCTGTAGTAATTGATGAACTCATATCCAACTGTCTATGTATTGAGAACTGTGAATATAAACAAGCTTAACCGTCTATTAACCTTCTACTATTGCATTCGTATTATTATTATAAATTTTTTGTTATATTCGGGTAAAGCAATTATGAAACGTTTTTTGTCTATCGTATCGCTGAAGTTATTGTTGAACTTATGTTCAACGTTTTATAAATTGAGAATATAAATAAGCGTAAACTTTTTCCCGAATCTCTCAATTAACGACCTGTACTACGTCATTGAGTTGTATGCGAGAGCGTAACCTATTGCGTTGTTATAACCCGTAAACTTTCCTTTGTTTATCGACAGGCGCATCTATTAATAGCCTCATATCATGAATGCCAAAACACCCGCGAAAAAGAACCACGTGACCAAATAGGACGCAAAACGCAAATACCATGCGACTACGACTTTTATTATGTAAGAACGCTCCGCAATTCCTTTGACGCCGGAGCCTTGTGATTACTATTACGTAAATAATTGACCTCTAACTGAAGTAAGCAAAGGAAACGCAGCACCTAATTGACCCATTCCTTCTATGTGCGAAGGCAGATTGAATTTTACTAATGTATGGTTTGCCTATTATAACACACATTATAATGCGGTAAGTATGCGACTAACAAGTAAAAAACACTATAATTAACCTTTTGTTTGAATTAAGTTATTTAGAAAACAAAATTCCAAACCTTATTTCAAACAGCAAGACTACATTTTTTAGAGAATATTATTGTTATATTTAAATGATTTTAACAGTTTCAGCGATAATGAAACATTTTTTTATGTTGTCTATCGTATCTCTGTAATAATTGTTGAACTCGTTGTCAACGTATTATTAATTGAGACCTGTGAATATAAACAAGCGTAACCTTATACTATTGCGTTATTCTCACACGGACTCCCGTTTGTTTATCGCCAGCCTCAGATTTATGAATGAGCTGAGCGAAAATACTACGTCACGCACACGCAGCAGAAAGTGGACTATTTTAATCATTCATAAACAATCTCCTCCGCGACACGTACAATACGATCATTGTTTATTGATTCTTTTCTATAAAACACCGTTCGAAAATATTGAATGTAACACGCTATTAATATAATGTTTCCATTTGTGAATACACATAATTTGAGAACTCAAACCTCTTGCATAAATTATACAACTCTTTCTTGCACGGATACGCAAGCGGGTATTGGGTTAATCATACCTAGGCCGTATCGACCTGAATTTCACATTAAGCACTTTAGACGGTCGCTAAAGCGACCATCTAAAAACGAGTGTCACTTTGTACTTGTTTGTCCTCTATATAGAGAAATTAGAAAGGAATATTTAAAACTATATTTTCAAAGGTGGCCAACGTTAAATAAATTTGACATTCTAATGAAGTCGGCTAATACAAAAGACATTATAAACTTTGCTTATTATATTTTTAATGCTAATGAAATGCGTAATAATATATCTGTTATAATTTTTAATAATATCACATAGAATAAAGCATTTTTATTTATTTCGGTTTAAAGCCTTCCAAATTAAATGAAGCTAGTTTTATATCGTTAAAAGTTAAGAAACTATTTTAAAATGCGCAAGTTATTTTCAATAGGTGCCAATAAGTGTCATTTTACACCATATGTTGGCGTTCTACTAATCTGTTATCAAAACAGATGCCGCAAACTGTGAATGACCCTTGACACTTGGATACCCGGTCTGATTAGCGAGGTTTTTTTTGTACATGCAAATTCTTTGAACTTCTTATATTTCAACACACAACAAATTAACACTCGGGAAGAAATTCGTATAATTTACGCGATTTAAAAACACTATTTCAAACGCCAAATAAAGTCCGGTATGCTTACCAATATAATGAATAAAACAAAGCAACTACTATAGACAACTTTGACACATGAACGGGTTATATATTTCTCAATAATTCTGGACCATATATATTTGGCCGCCACCTAAGTTTACAACACCTTCATTACTAATTGGTTACACTTTTAGCTGCAAACAGAGAGTTCAGAGAAAAATAAAAGTTTCTTAAACGGATTATTCCTTCGTGCTTATTGGCGATAAGTATGCCGACTTTGATTACAAAATTAACGGCTCTTAATTAAAAACTGAAACATCTATTACTCAACGACAAATATTGTGACTAACGAACACTTCATACTGTATGCGAAAATTCGCGATATTTTTTTCCGACATTGATTATAAAATTAACGGCTTTTAAGTTGACTAATGAACAAGTTATGACTATTCAATAGATATGATGATTATATTCAGCATTACTATTCAATGATAATACAAGATATTGTATGGCCTTTCTGGTATACCATGAGGCCTTTTTGTTCACTTATGCGGCCTTTTTGGGAAGGCCTTTTTGGTAAACGGCTTTTCTGGTATTATACCGAATATCCTCTATCGTTCTCATTGGTCAATAATCAGATTTATTTATGTCTAATATGCGGAGAGCTTTTTAAATAGCATGGGTGTCCAGGTTACGCTTGCGCAATTAATTTCCATCTATATTGCGTATAAAAAGTTGAAGTTCGATATCAATCTTTACCATGATCAAGCGCATACCCACTATATCATCATACACCATTGGACAGATAGATGCATAATCTTTATTAAAAAAATGCATGTCATTAAATTCTATGTGTGCTAACTCAAAATATTTACCTTTAGAATAGGCACACCGATTTTGACAGCTGTGCAGACAACCGTTTTGGGCTCAAATAGTATGACCTACTTTCAAAGCCGGGAACCATTCAACACAAAAAGTAGAGCACAAAAATGGCTTTTTTTCTTATTGCTTACAAATATACCTTCAAGGTTGATACCAACATCAACCATTTGCAATGTATTTGACAAATCCTAGGCAGCATGCACTGAACAATGTGTGCTTAGTTTCAAATTGACTGCATGTAACCCTGAAAACAGGAGCTCCGGTTTGGGGTTACATGACCTCCAAGGCGTGTGCCTAAAATAGCGCACCGCGTGGAAGTACACTATTACGCATGATCGCTTTCACAACAGCGACGTCACGTGACTGAACTGCCTAACAATGTTTCTTTAAGACACAAGATACAAGTAATCTTTATTAAGTCGGATGTGAATAACAATAAACATTAGATCATGAGATATTTCCCGACAAAAAAAAATTGTATATATATATAACATAGTATAGTGAGCTGAAAAAGAAAGCAAGATTAAGCATATTATATAAGCATTATAGTACAAGGACATATTTAAAGCATATAAAACACAAAATTAAGTAAAAAAAATGTTCATTAAAAGCATAATATTTTGTAAGTTATGTAATGTCCAGCCGTCAGTCATAATTATGCTAACCTTCGGTTTAACCCCGCCCTACACCAATCAGCATCCAGCGTTGCAGACGCAGCGTGTGTGGCGCGTGGGCCGGGGTTCGTTCGTAAGGATTCTCAATGTAACGCTGGACTGTATGTAACATGTATTTATATGGGTGTGTGTGTGTGTGTGGTGTGTGTGTGTGTGTGTGTGTGTGTGTGTGGTGTGTTGTGTGTGTGGTGTGTGTGTTGGTGTTGTGTGTGTGTGTGTGTGTGTTGTGTGTGTGTGTGTGTGTGTGTGTGTGTTGTGTGTGTGTGTGTGTGTGTGTGTGTGTGTGTGTGTGTGTGTGTGTGTTGTGTGTGGTGTGTGGTGTGTGTGGGGTGTGTGTGTGTGTGTGTGTGTGTGGTGTTGTGTGTGTGTGGTGGTGTGTGTGTGTGTGTGTGTGTGTGTGTTGTGTGTTGTGTGTGTGTTGTGGTGTGTGTGTGGTGTGTGTGTGTGTTGTGTGTGTGTGTGTGGTGTGGTGTGTGTGTGTGTGTGTGTGGTGTGTGTGTGTGTGTGTTGTGTGTGCTAATAAATATATATACAAACTCCGTCGTTATATTATCCATCCCTATACGGGTCTGAAACATTACATTGGCGACGACGGATTAATGTGTTAACATGGCTCTTCCGAGTTTTGATAGATTTTTCAGTGTCTAGTGACAGCCATTCCGTTGGAATACGATGGGACAAATATGTTAACAAATTAGAAAACTTGAGCATCGAGTCAAAAAAGCGAAGGAAAGCTGTGTCACTACATTATGCAGGTGACGAGGTGTATGACATTTACGAGACTTTGGATTTAGAAGGCAACGATTCAAATTACGATGAGACGAAAGCGGCCACTAAAACGAACATTTTTCGTCAAATACACACACGGAATTCGAGAAATTCGAATTTCGAAACTGATGCAGCAGCAAGGTGAATCGTTAGATCAATTCACGACACGTCTCCGTCAAAAAGCAACGAATTGGGGCTTCGCTAACAACAATGATGAAATAAAAGCCAATTTATCCAAGGTGTATTGTCACAGAAACTGAGAATCAAATGTCTCGAGTCTTCCCACAAGCCTCTGTCCGATCTGTTGAAAATTGCAAGAACGATGGATTTAGCCAAAGCCGAAGCAGAAAGTATGTCTCGCGACCAGCATAGATCACATCATGGATCACATGAGCATGTAGATAAAATTCACAGGCGACCAACGACGACATCAAAGCCGAATCCGTCTGAGCGAAATACACATACAACCACACATCGCCAAGAAAACTCAAGTCAGATACGTAGGGCATCGTCTTGCAGAAATTGTGGTGGACCGTATCCACACCAGAACGGTCGCTGCCCGGCAATCGGATCTAAGTGTAACTACTGTCACAAGGATAACCACTTCATTACAGTGTGCAGAAAAAGGTTACAATCAGGCCAACGACAAGTGCGTGAGATTTATGCAGAGCTGGATTCCGAGTCCCTGGGCCGAGACTCGAACGCGGAAGAGGAGTACCTATACGGATTATCTGTAAACGCTATCGGCAATAAAAAGGTACCACTCTTAAACTTAAATACAAGGTGTTAAAACAAATGTACTGGTAGATACCGGAAGTAGCATCAATGTGGTGTCCGAGTAAATTCTGTCAAAAATGACACCGCGTCCGAAACCCCGAAAAGCTTAAAAAAGCATACGCATTCGGTCAAAATATATGTCTGCGGTTTCAGAACACATACACACTCACCATCGGTCCGAAAGAAA